>NW_015627232.1:396336-404825 GCF_001515625.1 Sinocyclocheilus rhinocerous
TTTCTGTCTTTCTGTTGTTGCTTGATTAACATCAATAACTCGGACACTAGCAACTAAATTAGGCTGCTATCCCTTTAAAACCAAATGCACAGCTGCAATGGATGCAATGTACTGATACACGTTCTCCCTGCTGTTTACGTTCACTTAAGACATAATCAACTGTGTTTACGTGAATACTCGTCAAAACGGACAATTCAACATCATTTTGTGTGTAATTCTCCGTTCATGCGAAGCGAAAGAGTACTCGTGCGCTGTGAGACGCACTTTCTGTGTGTGTATGCTTCAGTGTCTGCGCTCAGAAAACCGGACCGAATTGAGTTCTCTCTTGCGCCGTCAGATTTATCTATATGTCTGCCCTTCTCTTACTCCCACATATTGACGTTTTATGAGACGTGCAGCAAGTGTATTTTAGCTTATGTCCCGCCGGTTCATATGTACGCATCTAACCTCCGAACCACGCAGCAGATTCGTTCTGAATGAATCTCTTCCCAAATCGTCCCTCCCTATTTTCGTTGACGAAAATGTCAATAAATATTCATCATAGTTTTTGTCATTCAAAAAGAGTTTTAGTTCTTTATCGTCGGTGAAAAAAATTGTCATTGACAAAAATTATTCGGCAACGAAATTAACACTGGTTGGATGTATTGTCAACTTGCACTGCTTACCTCATCTTGGTCTCTTGTCTCTCATTTCAATCGCTTCCCAAAAATACAAGCTAGGTCTGTTTCGTTGCGACTGGACAGGTCCTTTCCTGTGAGAAAAGGTTAAAAACAAGGAGACTTTTTATAGATCTTTGACATTATTCCACACAATAGAACATTTGTGTAAACATTTTGAGTTCTGCTTCAATATGAGGGCAGCAGGGTTCTATTCAACCTGCAGATGCTTCTGCCAAACCTGTCAAACTAACGTGCGCCACCAAATACATAATTAAAAGATGTTACTCTCAGTTCCTTGTCGATTTAAAAAGAGAACTGTGTTTATTATGCATTTCACAAACGTCTGGAGAGATGAAAAGGAAACGTTTCCGGTCGCAACCTGTTAACAAATGGATATTTTTCTAGTGGCGTTCAACTGTGTAAACTATTGATTTAAATGGATAAGGGTCACTGAACGGTTTTGAACTCCTGCCGAGAGGAAAGGTTTAGAGGTAAAAGAGGGCACGTTGCGTGGTCGCAGGGGATGAAACGGCTGAGGAAAAACAAACGGTGCAGGGGCGGCCCCACCTCACACCTCCCGTTTTCCAGCAGCTCAAAGGCTCCAGGAGTGCCTGGGCGCCCGTCTCAGCCGCGAGTCCTGTTCGTACAGCTGCATCCTCTTCCTCCAAGCAGCTCCTGATAACACTCGCTTATTTATTGCTCTAGGGTCTTTTTCAGCGTGGCTTTCAAAGGGGAGACCTTGCCTTCAAGTAACCAAGGTATCCTGTAAGCAGACTAAACAAAAGCCAGGCCGAACAAGCTTTCCACTGAACACAGTGGACAACAAGTGGAGCCCAAAAATGACCTTTTTACTTTAAAAAAAGTGATCTATCAACTAACAAAGGGTTAGTTTTGGGTGTAACTACAAATGCCACTGGAAACCTTCAGAGGATTAACGCAACTAAAATTTAACATTTTGAGTCATGTACTGATCGCTTTTTCCATATAACTGCAAGGAATGGGGACCATTTATTATCAAAATACCATCATGAAAACCTATCCATAGGACTCAAGTGTTCTATATTCTAGATATTCAAAAGTCAAATGACAGCTTTGTGTGAAATCACACTGAAATTTAAAGGGGTCATGAGAAATCAAATTTGGCATATAAGAGGTATTTGTACCAATAAAACATCCTGCAAGTTTCACAGCTTTAAACGTCCTCCTCATTATAAACAAATCATTTATTTAATCAAGCTTCAAAAACGGCCTGTTCTGGATCTGAGGCCCACAGTGACGTGACTGGGGCACAAACATTTGCATAAACACTGCCTCTAGAGCAAGACATTGTTGAATAGTCTGCCCACTGGCGTTCACTCGCTTAACAGCTGACACTTGATTATGCAGAATGCGAGCGTCATGTCGCATCATAAGCAAATAGAAATTACAATCACTGCCGCTATCTTGTCTACACTGGAACCAGTAGACCAGAGATGCACGTTCGCATGACTGTTTTATTTTTGATCATGTTGTCAAAACACTCACATGCAATAGCGAGGGGGCCTTGATATTGTTTCCTATGCAATAACGTAAGGCAATCATAACAGTGGCCGATTCCTGACAAGCCTTAAAGGACCCGCCCCTTAAAACAGGTCATTTTAGAGAGAGAGTCAGAATGAGGGTTGAAAAAAAATCTTTTTTTCCATATATTTGTTTTTTTGTGCAAAACAAAACTTTATTAAAATTGTAAGTAAACCTCAGGGAATATATTAAAATAATTAAAAAAAATCCATGTCATGACTCCTTTAAGTCACTGAAAGTCTTTCCATCCAGTAAGCTATTAATCACTGTGACTGAATCATAGAATCAGTGAGGTGAACTCAAGAACTAGATCAGTCTGATTCCTGTTGAATCACAGAATCATTGAGCTGAACTCAAGATCTGGATGAGTCTGATTCATGATGAGTCACTCAAACAGTAAGATGAATGCAAGAACTAGATCGGTCCAAAATCGGTGAATTTCGTCATTATTTTGGAGCTTGACAGTACTAGTCCTCAATTAATGTCATTATATTGAAAATATAGCTTGGATATTCTTCAAAGCAAAACAATTGTTGTGGTAAACTATTCCTTTCACCACAAACAAAAGTGTTTGTTCACCACTCTTTAAAGTGTCTGAAAACCACAGATGAGTGCAGTATAGTCTACTGGTGCACACAAGGTTATGAAATCCTGCTGGAAGCAAGGTCACCGTTGAGATGGCAACGAATGTGACAGAACTCTGGCCAAACCAGATTAGCAATCACAGAGGCTTTTTCAGATCGACTTGCTAATCTGACAAGCGAAATACTAATTGACTGCCTCATAAGACACCTGGATAAGTTCTAAGCTGTTCAGTTGCAATTAAATGAACAAGGAAAAAGGATTTTCTGGAACAAGAAGTGAAGGTGACAAAAAAAGATGAGGGGGTGTTCTTTTAACTGGCTGAGCGGGAAATAGTAATGATGAAAATTTTATATGCACTGGTGTGTTTCTGAAAAGAAATCAGGTCAATAATTAATGAAGGGGGTCCAAAATTGTTCCGTTCATCTGTGTAACAGCTTGACCCACTCAGCCACTCAGATGATGAAGTGCTTGCAGTTCAACTGACATCAAGAAATACTGGATCAGTTGATAAATGGGCAGCCAATTAAATCTGGGTTACTGGTTTACACTGCTCATGTCTGAGCTGGGCGCGGGAGACGCTGGTGCCTTTCTCCTGTTCTGAAAGTCATCAATCTTTGAAACAAGCAACTTCGCGGCTACCTCCAGTCCAAAACATCTTAATGAGATTGAGAGAAATATATGAAGTCTCACCATCTTAATACGTTCCACTTGATTTTACTGACAAAAGATCATCAGCAAGAGGATATTCAACACCAAGAGGCCTCTATACACGACATTTACGGTGGTTAGTAGTCAAAAGTTTTGACACAACTACTCACTTTATTGCTGTTTTTAGAATAAAAATCATCCAAATTATGAAATAAAAATATGGAAATTATTTGGTGTTTAAAAAACAAACAGACAAAAAAAAAATTTATTTAAATTTTCTACAAAATAACAGCCCGTTGCTTAGATAAAGGGAATATGTCAGTTTAATATAACAAATAATGTTAATATAATAAAAAAAATTATATAATAAATAATACAATAATACATGAAAAGGACAGTAAAATTAGAATTTAAATAATAGTTTTTTTGTTCTGAAAAAATATTCTTACAAATACAATTCAAAAATGTGGGGCCAGTATTTTTTATTTTTAAGAATACTTTTATTTAGCAAGGATGCATTAATTTGTTCAAAAGTGACTAAATGCATAAATATTACAAAAATAAAGCCATTCTTTTGAACTTTCAATTAATTAAAGCATCCTAAAAAAATGTATCACCATTTCTACAAAAACATTAAGCAGCACAACCATTTACAACATTAATAATTAGAATAATAAAAATATGAAGAAATGCTCCTTAAGCACCAAAACAACATATTAAAATGATTTCTGAATGCTCATGTGACACGGAAGACTGTAATGACTGTTGAAAACTCAGCTTTTCAATCACAGGAATAAATTACACTTTAAATTATACTCAAAAAGAAATATTATTATTTTACATTATATTTTAAATTATTATAGGTTTTTACTGTATTTTGCACTAATAAATGCAGCCTTGGTAAGCATAAGAGGCTTCTTTTAAAAACATAAATACTGAGGCCCAAACCTTTCAACAGTAGTGTGTATAGGCATAATTTAGTTTTTAAAACATATTTCAAACATTCAAGCATCTAAACACTTTATGATGATGATACACTGGTATATAAGAGTTTAATGGTCTCCATATTAACTAAAGTATTTACATTTCACATTTACTTTAAAATGCGTAGCACGCTTTTAAGCATTAGATATAACGAGTTCTTCTGTTAAATCAATTAAAGGCCTTAACCTGGCAGTGGCAACGGCTTTGTTGAGGCGGACTCAGGAAACGTACAAAGGGTGAGGCCTTCTATGGGTTACAGAGCAACCAATATCACCAAAAGGTGATCCAATCAACAAAGCCTCCACAGGGGAGATGGGCGGAACCCCGACGCTATGACACAATGAGCCAACTGCCATGACAACAAACTACAAATCCGTTAGCAGTCGTAACAACCAGTGTCACGTTTTCAAAGACATCTTAGTTCCACTTTCACACACAGCAACATAAACCTTGAACACACTGTTATAGATCAAATTACGAGAACACATTCTACTTCCAAGAATTCATTTGTCATAAACCATAATCAACCATAACCAGTGGAATCGCATAGCAAAAAGTATGAATACCCTTTTACTGTTATCCTCTAAATGGTTAAGGTTTTAGAATGTGAAGTCTTTTACTAATGAGCTTGAGTGATGCTTTTTCACCCCAGGAAGTCACAAAATGTGACTTATGGAGGCAAAGGGCAGCCATAACCAAACAGAGTTGAGCTGAGGTCATGGACATGAGGTTAGTGAGGTGGCCCAATTACCACAGGGGGTCGTGATGAGGTTGTGTGCGAGATATCCAGTCCGTCTCATGAGACATGAGACACATCCACTGAGAGTAAGGTCTTCCTTCTTATATTTAAACAAAGGCTATTAAAAAACACAGAGACAACGACAACAACAACATTAACATTGTTTTGGATGCTGTGTTATCTGTGGGACTCATCAGGTGCTGATTGAGGCCATTTTGAGAAGTAAGTGCGCTGGCCCATGCTCCTCACAGGAAACAGGAAGTCGAGCTTAGGAGCAGCATGCTACGGTGTCCTCTCAGGTGATAAGAGATGACGAGTTTTTCACAACATTCCTGACATTTTCTAAAAACATCTATCATGGAAAATGAGACAATGTCTAAAAATACCACCCTTAAAAATGTCAAAGCATCAAGAATGCAAAACCTGAGGGCAAATAAATTTCCCACTCATAAAGACCACCAACAAACATCAGGCCGCCGTGCTTTCCATGCTGGGAAGGAAGTGAGCCTTTCAGCAGAGGTCAACAGTACGTGACAAAACATGCAGGGAGATCGTTCAACTGCCAGATTACACTCAGGTTAACATGATAGTCAGAAAACTTGGGAAGTGGCGTTCTGTACTAGAGGCGGCACGGCCTTCTGGTTAAGCTGACCGCACAATTTGATCATGCTGATCTACTGCAGCGGTGAACCATGAGCTTTTACTATATAAGCCAAAGCATACAAAGTTCAGCTGCTGAACACAGGAAGTGATGGATGGGGTGGCTTAATTTATAAAGGAAATTGAAAAAGAATACAAAAAAAAACTGGCTTGGCTTCATGAATGTTTTTCAAATTAACACGTCATGTAGGTTATTTAAAAAGAAAATAAACAACCTTTAACTTTTCACCCACTCAAAAATAGTTTTTTTTAATTCCTTTAAAAAACCAGGATTCCCACTGCCATGAAAATCCTAAATATATTAGGAAGTCTAAATTTAACAGTATTATCAGTTACAAATTGTGAGAATTTTTTTTTTTTTAATCCAAATCCCAAAAAAACTGAAAAGTCATGGGGTCTATTGTATGAATATCGTTGTGGACAATAAGGCACCTTGGAGTCAAAAAGGTGGAGAACCACTGTTTTACAGCAAAGTTTTCTCAAAATAAAGTCATGCAGTATAGTAGCTCATTTGTAAGACGTTGTGACATTGAGTGACTCACCCTTAGTGAATTTCATGTAATGGACCCATTTCTTTGATGTCTTTGACTTCTCCTCCAAACTAAAACCCTGTTCCTGAGTGGGGTCTGAAAGTATACAAAAACAGAAGAAATTAAAATAATAAAAATTATAACCACAAAAAAAATGTGTTATCACACATAAGGCTACACACACCTAAAGCACACGAGAAATGAAAACCAGATTTTTCTCAACATGACAATGATCACAGCACGTTTCATGTCATTTTAACATCACAATAGCACCACCTAGTGAACACTAGGCAGAAATCAAATGTTTCAAAGCTGCAATGATAAACATCCCAAGGTTCAACTGGGCTGCTCTCACTTGTAATTAAATTGACCCTTTTTTTGTGGTGGTGCTTTGCACTTCGTGTTTAAAATTCAGCTTACTGTCAGTGTTGTTCTGTCCATGGCAGTTGTTAAGCTCAGCAAGGAGCTGATTAAAATCATCCTGGTGGGCAATCCAGTTTTCCTAATAACACAAAAAACACCATCAAGAATGACGGCTGGTGACTGAAAAAGCACAAAGCAGAACAAAGAATCTCAAAACCAAGAAAACAGGAATGGTTCCTCACCTCGTTGTTTACTGTAGTGCCCAGACCCAGGCTGTTGTTCTTGACTTCAACCTTGATATGTTCTGTAGCCCCCTGTTCACTCTTGCCAAGACCCTGCCACACAAAACAAACCAGGAAAAACACATGAATGTGATACAAATAGAACCATAACTTTTTCATTTCCAAGCAAGACAATTAGTTTTTTTTTTTTTATTACTGTTCACTGATTTTTCATCCAACAAACACCACTAGTGAAACAAGAGGAAAATTGATCTCAACTGATTTTAATCTTATTCCATTCTGAAATGATGTCTGCAGGAAAAAGTGCTTAAATAAATCTGTATACATGTTTTAGCAAAGAATATATAAATACACAAATATATATATATACACACACACATATATATTAGTGGTGTCAAACTATTAATCTCATCCAAAAAAAAAGTTTGTGATTACATAATGTGTGCGTACTGTGTATATTTATTATGTATATATAAAAGCACACACATACAGTATATATTTTGAAAATATTTGCATGCATATATTTATATTCATATAATTTATATTATATATAAATATATTTAATATATAAACATTACATTTTTCTTAAATATATACATGCATGTGTTTGTATTTATATATACCTAATACATATACACAGTACACACATATTAAGTGAACACAAACTTTTATTTTGGATGCGATTAATCGTTTGACACCACTAATGCATTTTGTTAGTCTAGCCCACCAGACGCGCCGTCAGAGCAGTATACTTTAAGTTCTGGAGGACATACTAAGTACTAGAATATTATACATTTTCTGAATTAAATCTAGGGTGTACTCATTTCTGCAATCCTTCATTTAAACAAAATTGGCTAATTTACTTATCTTACAGAAAATATTGGCATATATTTTGTTGTTTTTAATAAGTATGTTTAATTTTTGCCATCTTTCCATTAATTATATTAGTGATCATTAAGAAATTACATATTTTATATTTATTCAGAGGGGGTGTACTCATTTATGCTGTGCACTGTATGTATGTATATATATATATATATACACACACATACATACGAGGAGTTTGGTTCCAAAACGCGATAAACGCCTTTTTTTTATTATTATTATTGCGTTTCCACCAAAATCAGTATTGTATCTGGTCGGAATTGACAAGTCCATTTTTAATTTGACGCAAAATGCCATATCCGCAGAGTTATTCTGTCATGTTTTCTCCCTTTCTTTCCAAACTGCGACAAACGCCAGTCTCCCTTCTCTGCAGAATGCGATATATCCGCTCAACCAATCACAGCGCACTATTCCACGCATTCTAGACAGTAATGGCGGTGCTTTGAATACACCCGGCATCCTAGTTTTCCTCTACTTTGTACTTTTTGATCAACAAACAAACTTAGGGCTGCACGATAAATTGCATGTGATTGTCATGCGCATCTCGTCAGTAAAGCCGGTTCTGTGATTAATAGTAAGGGTGCTTTCACACTTGGTTCGATTGCTTGGTCCGAACCCGAGTTCGATTGCTCCC
>NW_015627232.1:404901-435674 GCF_001515625.1 Sinocyclocheilus rhinocerous
TTTTATAATAAATCTTTGAAAATCTAAATCTGAATTTTTTATGTTATTATAACCTAAAGATGCTATGTGAAAGTTTGAAACAGAAAATAGTGGTTTCCATCTTGCCACTTTCTTGGTAAAGAAAACACATTTTTACTCAAATTAATCAAAATGGATTTATAGCGTTTTGGAACCAAACTCTTCATATATATATATATATATTTCAGTGCTTAATAAACAAAGTTTTTATTTGCCAGACAACACCCACAACACTTTCACTGGCACTATCACAATAAAAAGGTTCCTATGTATTTATTCATTCATTCATTCAGATTTGTTTGGTACTTTCAAGAAGGCTATCACAAATACTACGCAATTTGAACAAATCCTCAACTATGGCAGCCAGTTATATACAAACATATTTATATGGGGAGAATTTAAAATATTGGTGTTCAATAATACATGACAGAATGTTCAATTTTAAAGTCATAACAATACATGCACGTGATCAACGTAGTTGATGTGGCAGCTGTCAAATGGGCCAAAATTCTCCCCTGAATTCGAACACCTTAAATTTTGAGATGTTTTAATGCTAAAATGTATATTTGACGTATTTTGTTATATAATGTGTTAAGCCTGTTACCTTTCCTTTGGCCCAGCCCATGCGTTTCAGCATTTTCTGTCCAAATTTGGACTCATCGTTGCTCCATGCGCTGTTTCTGGGGTCCACAGACCACTTTTGCTTACGACGAGCTTATGAAATATCAAAACAATACGTAACGTTACGTTACAATCTCTAAACAGTAAACCACTGCAATAAAGAAACATTCACTTTCATGTTACTTTTGTATCAGAAAACATTATCACAAAGGTTGTGTGTCTATGAGATACAGTATAAAACAGAATATATGTATTTGACAACTCATATGACTCGCCCTCATATTAAAGAGCCACGATGGCTAGCCTGCTAGCAAGCGTGCTAAACAACGTGGAGGAACGCAAGAATTACTTTAATATACCATATTCATTCAAATAAAATACACACTCCTAATACAATCTAACAAAAATTGGCAACTATTGTTTAAAAACATATAAAACTAGCCTAAAATACATTTCAAATTGTATACTCACGTTCGCCAACATTGACATCTTGAGGGGTCCTTGAACACATGGAGGAACAGGCAGGTCCAATTTGTGCCTGATTAAAATGAATGTATTGTATAAATTAATTAACGCATTCATGGCTGTCGTCTAAAACTTTACAGTATTATTATATAATATGCTATTATTTAAAACCCATAACAAACTACATCAAACACGAATTTAGATTATTTACGCCATCAATAAAAGTAATCGTAGCCTATATGCACTAGTAGTATATATTTTGTAACAGTAGATGGCGTAAGTGGGTTAACTATTTAGAATCATGTGTAATTTAATTAAATAACTAATTATTGGCCGCTTAAGGATCTCATTTTAGCTTTTAGAGACTTGTTTTTTTTATTTAATGTAACTTAATTTAATTATAACAGTAGTGGCTATCAAGCTTTAAAACAAACTTGTTTTCATGGCACATCCTAATGTTGTAAGGCCTTGCTTAATTGGCATATCGTTTTTAAAGTAATTAAAATGCCAAAATGAATACCAAAGATTAAGATTAAGTAAATACCTCAGTTAAACTCCCCATCCCTGCCCTGTGTTAATGTGGTCCATATGTACAGTTTCCAAATAAAATGAGTTTATTCTGAATCATGTGGAAAGTGTTTTTACTGAGCATTTCCACAATGACTGTTACTCTCTCAGGTCTCTTAGCATTTTGCTGATGCTGGAGCGATTACCACAGCAACCCAGATACTGAGGACACTGTCTTAACAAATGGATCAGATTTCATCACTTACTAAATTACACTTTGGACAGTCTGTGCCAAAGATCAGATTCAAAAATGGAATCAGATTTGCGTGCAGTGTTAGCCAAGATACCCTTATGAAAAATAAAACTGCAGATTAATAAAAGGCCAAGAAATAAAAGGCTGCCTAAGGCCTAGAGTACACTTGACTTGTCTTTTAACAGTTCACCCAAAAATGAAAATTCTGTCATAATTTACTCACCTTCTTCATTTACTCAGTTCTTCTGTTGAACACAAAAGAAGATATTTTGAAGACTGTTGGTAACCAAACAGTTGACGGTATCCACTGACTTCCATAGTATGGGAAAAAATACTATGGAAGTCAGTGGGGACCATATTCTTCAAAATTTCTTCTTTTGTGTTCTTTGTAATAATGGCAATTAAAAGCATTAAAGTACACTTTAAATCATTATGTTATCACTTATAATAATCTTTTGCTGTGCTTTAAAGACACTATTTTGATCTGACTAACATACTAAAACGTAAAATATTTTATTCATTTTAACTTTGGTGTGTTATTTCAATGCATGTAAAGTTCACATACTGTTTGATCAAATGTAATAAATTGTAACTTCATCATTACAAATGTGTAATTACAAATATATTTAAATACTTTATATAACATTCGAAGGAGAAATTACATATTTATATTTTTGTTTAAAGACTGTTGGTAACCAAACAGTTGACGGTATCCATTGACTTCCATAGTATGGGAAAAAATACTATGGAAGTCAGGGGACCATATTCTTCAAAATTTCTTCTTTTGTGTTCTTTGTAATAATGGCAATTAAAAGCATTAAAGTACACTTTAAATCATTATGTTATCACTTATAATAATCTTTTGCTGTGCTTTAAAGACACTATTTTGATCTGACTAACATACTAAAACGTAAAATATTTTATTCATTTTAACTTTGGTGTGTTATTTCAATGCATGTAAAGTTCACATACTGTTTGATCAAATGTAATAAATTGTAACTTCATCATTACAAATGTGTAATTACAAATATATTTAAATACTTTATATAACATTCGAAGGAGAAATTACATATTTATATTTTTGTTTACCATAAATGCTTGTCACTACACTGAGCACTTTAACCATATTTCAATAGAATAATGAAATTACATATAAACATACTTAAAGGTAATTGAGTCCTACCTATGTGTGACAAAAAAGAACTCTTAAGTTCAAATAATTGGATTTGATATACATTTTTAATACATTTTCATTTAATTGTAAGTAACATAAGTGTCTGAAAACATTACATTCCGTTCACTCTGTATTATTTCCATAATAAGTAAATAAGTATGCAATAATAAGTGTTTTATTTCCATAATAAGTATTCTTTTTAATAGTATGCTAAAGCATACTTATTTTTCACATGGACATAGTGTCATATCTTCATTTGAACACTTTTCTTTTTGTTGCATGAAAATCATACAGAGTCAAAATGCTGTTTCATATGCAAGACTCCAATTATTTGTGCTTTGCACAGCTGTATTTTCAATACATTTGTCTAAATTGCAGAGAAAAAATATAATCAGCCATAAATATCATCATGAGACTATAATTACTTCCAAATTTCTTGGAATGGGAATGGTGTGTGTTTAAGTTTCAGAAACAAACTAACTACAATAATAATTACCTGAGATTCCTTTTATGACCACAGTGAGGTGTGAGGAAAAGTTCTGGGGGTGAAAATAATAAAATAATAGTGCCAAATTAAATCTATCAGAAAATCTATCATATCCTGTCAAAACTCTTTCCATGTGAATTTAGAAATCCATTCTCACAAGACTGAGATTTTATGATCCCAACTTGGACATAACGCATAATTTCGCTGCAGTGGGAAGCATGTCATTACGGAGGTGAAGGCTGATCTTTAGCTCAAGGTTGAAGAGTTCATCCGCTGTCTGTGGTGATATACAGTGAAAGAAGAAGAGTCTGAGTGAGTAATGCTGCTGATGTCTTATTGAATTCCCATCTCACTGGTCACTGATCCTGCTGTACGCTGCACAACCGCCGAGGTGAAAATGTCACAGATTGAATTGCCATTAGTAATCACTCGAATGGCAAGAAAGGGATGTGCTGGAATTTTCATGGTTTTGATGGTATTTATCTGATAATACCAGAGGCACTTAATACAATACACTTTGGTGTCCCATGGCTTTTTAAAAAAGCATTAGAGACACAAATCCCATGTTTGTTCATTTTGTTTATTTGTTTGTTTTTGTTTTCTGTGATAACTACACAGAACCTTTTTCATGTAAAACAACTCTCTAGTAACAACTCTGCTAGTAAATTTTACAATTCACAAAATTTGAAGTAGAAAGACAGAAACAGTATTTTCCTGTAAAAAAAAATCCTCCAATATTCTTTTTTTTTTTCAACTTTTGCAGTGTATTAGATGTGTTAAATAAAATATTATCTAACATACAACCTATCATGAAAAGTAGCTTATTTTAAACACATGTCTGTTTTTTAGCAAAAATGTTTGATAAAATAATCAAGTAAATAAACTAATTTCACTTTTTAAAATTTGTACACAAATTGTAGTTATTGTATGTTTACAAAGAAAAGAAAATATGTCTATGTTTAAAAAAAAATAGAAATTACATTTACTTTATTTTTTATGTGAAATATTTTTCTTTAATCTACAGAAAATATATACCAATATTTGTTCCTAAACTATAGCCCCTTTAGCCTTTCAGCTTAATTTAGAATTAAATTAAGTTACTAATTCTAGCATTTTTACTTTAGTTTATTTTAGTTTTAGTTTTATTTAATGTGTATTGCTGTAAAAATCACTCAAATCAGGCTTTTAAACTTTATATGAGTTTAGCAACACTTTATTTCACCTTTTTATTTATTTTTTAAATTTATTTTGGTTCCCCAAGGAAGCTTTCAGTGAACAGTTCCAGTGAACAGAGAACCATTTTCTAAGTGTGAAGAACATTTTAATAATATCAAGAATCTTTTTACACTATAAAGGAACTTTTGTGCAATAGAAAGGTTCCATGGATGTTAGAGGTTCTCCGTGGAACCATAAATGCCAATATCTTTATTTTTAAGAGTGTATTCATGTGTTTGTGTTTTTCATTCAAAAAGACCATAGCAGTATGAAAGTCCTTGGTTTTTGATGATGATTGCTATGTGTTTTCATAGCAACAGGCAACCATGAGACAGCTGCAACACAGCATTTTTTGGCACTTCCCTCTTCAAGGAACTGACGGTGCTTGTTTGTTTATATACCGACCTTCACTCAGACAGACAGACTGCCAGCTCTGATATTCAATATTCACACAGCATGTTGACACACTCCTGCTTCTGGTATTGGTGGAGAGGTGTGTTCACGCAATGAATGCTTATACAACATGACACACCTTACAGAAGAAAGCAGGCACTTCATTTGAACTTCATTGCTCGGTTCTGGGAAACTCAACAGGGGTTTCGTGAACTGGGACAAGAGTGTCAACTGAGAAGAACGAGTGGGAGGAGGTTATGCTGTCATATGAGCAGGCATGCAAATGTGTTATGTAATGTTTGCATGACATTTATATAAATTGCGTTCTCCTCTTATAGGGGTAGATGTTGGGAAGTTGGAAGGTTTTACAGTATAAACCCATGCCAACTAATTGTTTTCAGGTTTTTAAGAGCTATTCACTTGTTTTATCCCACATAATTGGTCATATTTCTCTATATTACTTGAATAAAACCAGAAAAAACACATGTATATGTAATTGTACACAAATTTAACACAACTTTGTAAGCTTTTAACACAAATTAGTCAGTCTTAGCCATTAAACCTTGTTGTAAGTTATTGTAAGAAGTTAAGAAAATTTATTGAAGAAAAAAGATCAAACTTTTTGAAATCCTGTTAAATCTTCTAGCATATATATTTAGATTGTGTGTGTGTGTGTGTGTGTGTGTGTGTGCGTGCTGTCAAAACCACTCAAATTGTCACATTTTTATTTTACTGTTAATTATTTAATAATAATAATAATTAGATTTTATTTTATTCAGATGATTTATTTGACTATAAGGTAACACCTAAACAGTATAACTGTGTCAGTTGTTAATATCTTCCTGGCTATGTACAACTGCACATATTTCCATAGACTGGGTTTTGCATTTCTTCACAGTTTGGTGGTCAAGTAGAGGTCAATGTTTGTTTAAATGCATGCCTCATACCAGTGAGGATTCCAGACAATGTGATGTGCACAGCCTCTACATTCTACAAACACGTTATGAAATGATGGACTTAGGAAATGCTGGAGCGTTATGAAATGATGGAAATACAAACAACAGTGATTTGCTTCACGAGCAAGTATAACACAAACAGACAGAAGAAGGGAAATGACCACTTAACCACTTAAAGTAATGCATTTAAATACTTTTATTAGGCTACGCGATTTTTTTTTTTTTTTTTAAAGAAAATGAATCACTTCAACTGTAAACCTGTCCGGGGACATTTTTGTGGCACACCACTAAACTACTTTAAATCACACCATCTCTCACATTGAGCAACAGTGCCGACGAACAACGCTGTTTGTGTTCACAGATCACATCATCATACTTTACCTGAGGTAGAATTTCATTTGGAAGAACTGCTGACAGATTAAACTGTCCTCAACTGAAACTCGTCTGACTCTCGTATTACAGATGGCAAAAAGGTTCCTTTGCCAAGAACCCCGCCACAAAACCCACGTTTTGTAATCTCTTTTTTCGGTTTTTGCAGTGTTCGAGCTAGAGACAAAATGAATCTTATGACAATGACCACAAAACTTTAAGAAGGCACATCTAATTATTCAAGCAAACCTGGTAAGTGTATCTTCTGGCGTAACACAACCTACAGTTAGTCTGCCTTTGCCAAGTACTTACATAACCAATTTATCAGATAACTGCCGCCCATATTATTACCCTACTTTATGAAAGAATGATAAATCGTTTGTTACTGGATACTGTACAAACGGGTGTTATATAACCTGCTTTCAAAGTGTATTTGTAATCTAAATAAAAAGGAAACTTGGTCGAACGCCACTGAAATGTTTATGTGGCACGACTCCAATAAAAACATGCCAAGGCATTGCTGCGGATAAGGAAAACGACTCATAAATGGTTCTGCGATAATTTAGGGAGATTATAGTCTTAAATCAATGCATTATGCGCACTAATCGCCTTGATCAAAAGTGACAAGACGGTGCAGCTCTTGTACAGTCATTATAGCGGCCATCATATTATACATATAATCATATTTTCCACAAAAGTTATAAATAAAAGTTTTAATGACTGGTGGCACTGAAGTCAAGTGGGTAATATTTTAACAAGCGCAGATCAACACCAGGAAAATGAAAAAATAAATAAATAAAAATACCATGACAGCTCCATCCTACTTTACTTAAAAATGTTAAGGTATTTTTTAAAATCTCAGTCTATTGCACTCAAATAACTAGTTAATTATATTTCAATTAAAGACAATGCAAAATGTTACAGATAAAAAAGCTTTATTGACAAGTTTTGTGATCAAAAGAACAAAAGATGTGGATGCAAAGCTTAACTAAAAATAATTTAAATTTGCTTCCCACTCTCCCCTTTCATACGGGATAATATATTCTCTGTGGGAAAACGTTTACGGGCAAATGCAATATATGACAAAAATTGCATTTAAAAAAAATGACCTTATTAAAGTATACAGCAAACATGTGAAGCAAGACCAAATCTTGCATTTCATTTGCGAGCAGTCTGAATAAATAGATAGTGCACAAGAGAGGAAAAGCAACCAAAAGGGATACGATAACGTCATTCATGACGACCCTCACTTTCCCTGAGGACCTACATCTGAGTCCCACCCTGTTTAAACCAGAATCTTTGTCTGTTTATTTTAGAATGGGTTGAAGCTGCTGTAACAATTCCTAGCTTTCATTCCTATTAGTCTGAACTCGGCCATCAGCCTTTTCCCTCATATATTATGTTCTTCTACAAAAAGTACAGTAAAATTATTTCGCTTTAAAAGAAAAATTCAGAAAGATAGTAAAATTTGGGAAGCTACATTTTAGGATCTGCCATGTTCATTTTTGGACATTCATGTTTGTTTGGTTTATTTTTCCTGGAGACATAATGATCCTTTTTCACTAAATGCGAAGCACAAGAGGATCACGTCAGGTTTAAACCCATTCCTTTCATTTAGCTTTCAAAATACCTAACTCTGACGGTTTTCCACCCGGACTTGAAAAGAGACCGGACCTCTTTGTATAATTTGCAATTATACATATAGTCTGTGCTAGTCAAAAGGAATATACAGATGCCACAAAAGAGAAAAGGAATATGACTATTTACAGAACACTGATCTCTCTTCTGCGTCACTATAAATCTTTATGAAATATACAGATTTTCAGTGTTCATGAGCAGCCTCAGTTGGCCTGGGCAATGCGGGAGTCTGAGCCGATGAAGTTGAGCATCGTCTGGACCAACTCTGGCAGATCATAGTCGTGCTTCCAGCCCCAGTTATTGCGTGCGTTGCTGTCATCAAAGTTCATGGGCCAACTGTCAGCTATACGGATGGAAAAAACAAATGTTTTTGTACGATTTGCACCATTGATTTGTACCAAAATATTTGAGGAAAGTGCAGATGTTTTGGATCATACCTATAGCCTGTCGTACAGAGTCAATCTCATATGTGACCTGAAGATCAGGCAGCTGTTTTTGGACCTCGTTTGCAAGTTCCTCTGGAGTGAAGCTCATGGCATTGATGTTGTAGGTGCGCATGCTGAGCGATTCCGCCGGCGCCTCCATCACCTCCAGAGTGGCCCGCAAACAGTCATCAATGTACATCATGGGCAGCCGTGTGTCTGGTTTTAAATTGCACTCAAACTTGCTGGTCTTGACGGCGTCGTGGAAAATCTGCACGGCGTAGTCTGGAAAAGCCAATAGAGACATACTTTTAGGACTCATTGCTGTTTTTTTGGTCAGCAGTCTCTACCACATGCAACAGTATGACGAAGTGTCGAAGTACTTTTCAGGTTTTTACATGTGACTTCTGGCAGCTGGAGGTGTGGTTCATATGGCTGGTCGGCATTGGTGCAGGCTATCGGTTTATCTAAAAATACTCAAAGCGAACAACACCCCTTTCTGAGCAAGTGCCAGTTGCATAACTTCACTTACGTACGTGAGCAAGGTCATGTGCCAAAAAACACAGACGGAGCAGAGTGCACCGTACCTGTCGTGCCACCGCCGGGCTGCGAGTCTGCAGAGATGATGCCAGGGTACCGCAGACAGCGGAAGTCAAGGCCATATCGGTGGTGGTAGTACTGCAGAAAAGGATCATGGGTAAAGATTAATATTCCATACGGCACAGAAAATAGGTGAAAATACTCAAATATGGGTGACTGGTGTCTTACCTCCCCCATAAGCTCTGCATGGACTTTAGAGACGCCATATATAGTGCGTGGTCTCTGCACACAAAGGTCAGGAGTGGGATTTCGAGGTGAAGTTGGTCCGAAGGCACCAATTGTACTGGGCACAAAGAGCCGAAGCCCGTGTTCTGCTGCAATGTCTAGGATGTTGTGTAGTCCTAAATAAAAATGTTAAGTATAAAAATGTTAGAACATTTAATGTACTGTCTAATTGCAATACTTTACATTAGTTTTCTAAAGTCTTACCTGTGATGTTGACTGCTCGTGCCAGTGGCACATTAGCTTCCCCAACAGCACTTAGAAGAGCACTGTAATGCACTAACCAGGTGATCCTGTTATTTACTACAATCTCTCGCAAGTTCTTGTAGTCCAGAATGTCAGAGTAGATAAAGGGGCCTGTGTAAAAAAAAATATATATATTTAATCAACATGTCAGAACTTGTGTGATCAGTCTAGCTCTGAACATATTTCTCAATATTAACAATATTGAAATGAAGATAAAAATCCTTTATCTTTTAAAATTAAGCTATTTAAATAAATGCTATGATTGTGCATGTTCACCTGTTTTAGACATGCAAACAAATGTTAAATCAATTATCCAAGCTAATTAAAAGAAATTTGACAAAACAGTTAATTAGCCACTATAATAAACATAATTAGCACTTCTTTACTCGTCTAAATTACCTTAACATTCCATTAACATTAACATTAACAAATTACCTTAACATTAACAAATGATAAATTCTCTAACAAATAACTCTCCAAACTACATTTGGCAAACATCTGGTTTAAATGGATATATAATTATAACATAACAGACCCATTAATAAAATGCTACCCCAATTATTTCTCTCATGAAATTATAGTAAGAATTCGTTTGAGATTAACAGAAGACATACCACTGTGAAAGACATTGCTTGGTGGTTTCCTGATATCTGAGAGGATCACATTGTTTTTTCCAAATCGCTTCCTATGAGACAGGAGGTAGAACTTTATTATGTAATATACGTTTTTATGTAAAACATTACATTTGTAAATGCATCTACAATGCAAAAGATTAATGCTTTTATATATGTACTATAATGTGCATACCTTAATAGTTTAGCAAGCCCAACCCCTAGTTGCCCGAGGCCACCTGACAGAGAGAGAAAATGATCAAATATCATGCAAAAACAGTAGGGGAGTCAGGATCCACCCATCTTAAAAACGTGCTAAAACCAGTGTGATCAACGTGACAAAATACAAAAGTCCCAACTCTTAAATAAAAAATGCCAATGTACCAAGTACCCGTTTTTCATACCTGTGATGAGAACTTTGGGGTGGTCGGTTTCAGAGAAGGACACAGAATGAAAGCTGGCATCAGATCCAGAGGTGACCTGGCGTGGGGAGAAGCTGATGTTGCGTATCGCCACCGTCAGAGGCTGACATCCACACGCAGGGGCCAGCAGGGCCTGCTTTGCCACCTTACTAAGGGCTCTCACGACTGGCATGCTCAGTTACCTGCAAAAACAAGAGGCATCGCACATGATCAGAACCTACAATTAAAAGAATAGTTCACCCATCATATACTCACCGTCATGTCCTTCCAAACCTGTATGACTTTCTTTCTTCAGTGGAACAAAAGAAATGTCAGGCATAATGACAGCCTCAGTCACAATTCGCTTCCACTGCATAGATAATTTTCTATACATTGAAAGTGAAAGGTAACGTTAACTAGCATTCTGCCTAACATTTCTTTTTTTGTTCCTCAGATGCAAGCCATACAGGTTGGAAGATGCTGGACATCTAAATATAAAAGCTTGTGCTGTTTTCGGATTAACATTTCGAGTCAAACATCGAACATATGCTTCTTACATCAGAGCTATTTCAAACGTAGTCACATGAGGCTCAGTGCAGTGACGCTCGTAAATTACACTGGCAGCTAAATAAACTTTAATGAACTAAACCTGATGTAAGGCGCCTCAAAGTTCATCCTTCTGTTAAATTCGTACAGTAAACCGGAAAAAATTGTTTTAATTTCCAGGCTGTCATCGCCGAACTTTCTTACCTTGCAAATGTAAAGGCACGAATGGAACGAAGAATGTAATATGAGCGCATTTATACTGCCCTGCCTTCGTCGGCAGCCAATCAGCACGCGAGCACCTTGGCAAGCTGCCGAACACATCCTTCAATCCGACTTCCAAAGGCTTCGTTGTGCCAAGTCTGTGCGGACTGTTCTGTTCGTGTCCCCTGTTTTTTTTGCTTCACAATAACCTAACGCACAATCCAAGTCGGTTTGATCTTGAACTTTAAGGTCAGTCAGACTTCTGGGAATTTAGATCAGTTTAAACTAGTTTCCAAAGGCTTTTTTTTCACAGTGCAAAGCCTGGGACGCAATGCTGGGTTGTCTTGTTCCACGTTCACAGTTCATACGCTATCCCGGGTTAGTAATTAATTTTTGGAAGACGTGTTTCGAAATTTCACACTGCATATTTGTAAGCCCCGTATTAACCTTGTAACTTAGGGTAATACGGTACACGGCCCGTTTTAATACATGCTTGTCCATCTGTGGCCAAGTAGACCCGCTCTGGTCACTTGAAATATGAGCATAACTTAAAGCAAATACAATATGGACTCTTTATAACCCAGTTAACCCTTGTGCTGGCTCTCGACTACATTTTTATCCGTTTTCTACATACTTGTAGACTTCTTCGCGTCAAAGCTCATGAATATTTAATGAGATAAGCACAGAGGGAGCTCATGATTGGTTGTCTGTTGCTAAACAACTCGCTGTAATCTTGCACCTTTAGCGCTGCAATTCGGCCAAGTAGTTTTACAAGCTATTCAGAAGAAGTGACAACCGCGTTTTAAAATGACACGTTTAACCCAGGGTTAAAACTATCGGTACGACTGAAGCGGTGTGCAAGACTTCTTCTGGCAGACTAACATTAGCGGCTCTAGAACAACGTGAGTAAACGTGCTCACGACGACTAACTACACCCTATGAACGAACACCTTCAAATAACGGTCACGTTATCAGGATTTCGACACTTTGTTTCACACGAACTACCGTATTTTATGAAACACTAAAGGGAAGTCTTGTATTTTCGGGAAAGTGACAAAATGAGGAAGAGGTATACAAGATAACCACGTCTTGAGCTTCATTATAGGCCTAAAATCACAGATATTTAACGGAATGCGTTAGGACAAAGTAATTGGATTGAGAAGTAAAAAGCGACAAGGTTGTGAAAGTGAAAAATAAACTATCATGCATTTTTATCTTTCCAGTCAAGGCCATGGGAAGCCAGCGTTCAGATAAGGTTCTATTTGTAATCAATTTTAAGCAAAATGCAATCGATTTCAGTAAATTAATTCACTCACCTATTGACTAGAATAAGATTCAGAGATTAGGCAGAAAACGTGTTTTTCTGGGCGACGTGAGCAGCTTTCTTTATCTGGTTTTCAGTCACTGATGCTTCATTCAGAATCTTCCAGTATTGCATCAGCCCGCCGCGGAGGTTTTATATCCGCAGCCCAAGAGGCGTTCAAGAGAAGCCGGCTGCGCTCTGATTGGCCAGCGCTGGAGGTGAGGTCCTGGCCACGCCTTCCTGACGTCTGTAGAACTGAAACATGACGACTTGAGGGGTCTTTTCAGGGTTGCACGTTCAACCCCCCCTCACAACGAATGCAGTCAACGGGACGTTTTGGGTTGAAAGTGAGAGACAGAAAGCTCATAGTAAAGGGTTTGAGAGAATATTTCTTGTTTCTAGAAAATACCAAACCTACAAAAGAAAAAAAAAGATAAATTACCTAATGAGGAAAATGTGCATTTTGTCCCGCTAAATTTAGAACCAAATTTTAAACATATAAATCCTATTTTAAATATTTTAAGCAGCACTGAATTACTTGTAGAATTATAATTATCATTAAGAATACTACTACTACTACTACGTAGTAGTAGTAGTAGCTCTGGTTTTGAGATTTTTTTCATTCATGTAGCCATATTAATTGAGAGAAAAAAAAAACTTAAAAGGGTAATTTTTTGAAAATTAACTAGTGAAGGCAAAAATGTGATTAAAATGTTAAAATGGTGAAACCCTAGGAAATTGAGACCAGTTACATGAAGGCGTATAGTTTCCCTTATATTATTTACATTTTAAGCTAAAATCTTTATTTTGATGGGGGAAAATGTTCATGGACACATCATGCATTGACTACTTATTTCCATAACAATGTATTGAAATTATTTTTTTCTTACATTTATTTTTGTCTGTATATATTATTTTAATGTATTAATTTCCATTTATTTTTTTATTTCTCGATAATGTTACAAATATTTTTAATATTTTATATTGGATTAAAAGCACATATACATCTTTAAGAAACAGCTAAAAACAAAATCTCTTCCATCTTCATTTGACCCTCTAATTCTAATTCTATTTGATCTATTTGTTGACTTGACCCTCTAACACTTGCACTCTGAAAGTGAAAGTGATTGTGACATGTGGCCAAGTTCTAATTTATTGAGATGCACCTGTACATGAGAATATACATGAGATGTAGTGACAAAAAAACTTGCTTGAATATTTCTCAAAATTGTTGTGCCGATTTAGAAGCATTTCAGCAAATAAAAAATCTTGAGAATACAAATGAAATACAAAACATTATTAAACATTGTTAATTATTTAAATCTGAGAACACCCTAAAAAGCATGTTTTGCATCTTAAAAAACCAAGTCTGATTGATAGCTTGAAAGAAAAACAACAGAGGAACATTACCTTTCCAGCAGCCTTTTTATTGCTTCTGCTATTTTCTGCCAATTCATGGATGGCAAGTCAGAGCTATTACAGGTTCTGGTCTGCCAGCCACACACCATCAATATGATTAAGCCTTCCTGTGATGCTTCAAGGCCATATCCTTTCAACTCAATTGATCTTTACCCTGAAAATCTCTTAAAACCTCAGTCCCATCACTCCAGGTGCACATTTATGAAGCTTTTCAATATAATAGATCAACAGAACGGATACCTGATGTGTGCAAGTCACAGAGGAAGGACAAATCTCCAACATAACAAAATAGTGAATTAATAATTCAAAGTGACACACTTTTAAGGGCTTGTGTGAAGTGTTTGCCCGGAGGTTACTTCAGGTCTGCTACCATCTCTGTGAGCCTAACAAGTGTTGTCTTTGTGTCTATTAGACATTGTCCATGATTAAAAGCAGAATACAGAGTGTGTCAGCACATAATTTCCAGAAATAGCAAAGAAATCAGTATCTGCACAGCTCAAGAGGTCCTGTATAAGGTGCATTTGAAACTCGAGCGCACATATACAGTGTTACTGAATACGTGTGGCTGTATCAGGCCCATCCCCCCGGAAACACTGCATGTTTTTAATACTACATGTTGATAATGAGCGGGGAAAGCAACCATGTTTATGTGACGAGAGATATGGTGCTTTACACAGCCAGTGGTTGTATTTGCAGCATAAGCTTGTACAATATGAAACAGTGTTGCTGTTAACTAATTACTTGACAGTTCAGCAATAGGTTTAAAAAAAAAAATCAATTCTGACAATCCTTAATATATATATATATATAATGAAAAATGACATTCTATATTTTACATGAGCTATACTGTATATTCAGTTTGAAGTTTACATACCATTGTTTCCTTTTTTTCAATGGTAATATCGGTCATTATTGTGATGCACTGATAAGTCAAATTGGCTACCGATAATTTATATTTTATTACTAATTATTGTATTGGAACTGAGATACTTACAGGTGGTCAATTTAAATATGAAAGAAAAAAAAATACACACATCTGTACATTAAACCAATTTAATGCCCACAGAACATAACATACTTCAGTTATACATTTGATCAATATTTTGTAAAGCAAGGCATGACACTGTACAGACAATTTTACAGTGAATCTTAATAATGCTTGTCAGTTGATGCTACTGAAGTGTCAGAATGAAATAAAAAAATTGTGCATTAAAAAAACAAAACAAAAACAACAACTGACTGTCTATCCCCAGTATCAAAACCTACCTTAAACTAAAACACATTCATAAATACAGCAGAGTCTATTTGATGGCAAGAGCCCAGTGCAATATTAAAATGACCTATATAGGCTACAGGAGCCACTTCACGATAGATTTAAATATTCAGATATTTATGAAACAAATGGACCCAAAAACCTTTAATGGCACATTAAGCATATATATCTTGATTTATTTGCATAAATGATATGTGAAATGACTTGCATGAGATTTTGCAGCAAACACCTTCTGTCTACAGACCATGCTCATGTCACTCGTGGAGAACTGGAGGAAATGAAATGCTTTTGTGCAGAACGGAAACTGTAATAATCCCAGTGGGGTTTATTTTTAGATGCTTCTAAACAACTGCTGTGTGTGTCCTAAAAGATATTCATATAAAAAAAAATTTAAAAAACATTTTGTAACAAAGAATTTTAAGGGTTGTGGGTGGAAATTTATGACACATTATTTTGACATTCACAATATCTCTAACAGAAATCTGGATTTTTAAACTATATACTAAATATCTTTATACAAATATGAATATTACCTGTGCACAAACAATCTTACATTTGTAAAGCAAAAAGTGCCACTTTTGGCAATTTCTTAAAGGAACAGTTTACCCAAAAATGCAAATCTGCTGAAAATGTACTCACTCTCAGACCATCCAAAATGTAGACGAGTTTGTTCCTTCACACTTGCAAAACTTGCTCACCAATACATCCTCTGTAGTGAATGTGTGCCGTGAGAATGAGAGTTCAAAAGGCTGATACCACAAGCATTATTATGGATTACGGACTGGTATTTTGGGTAGAAGTTATGGTGTACTAAAAAAAAAAAAAACCCGGCTTTTCTTTTCACAAGATATTAATTGATGAACTGGAGTCATGTGGATCGCTTGTGTTTCATTGTGATGTTTTTAATCGGCTGTTTGGACTCTCATTCTGACGGCACCCATTCACTGCAGAGGATCCACTGGTGCACAAGTGCTGTAATGTTATATTTTTCCAAATCTGTTCTGATGAAGCAACAAATTCATCTACATCTTGGACAGCATTTTTGGGTGAACTCTCTCTTTAATCATGTGGCCAGTGTCTTTGGAAGGAGTTAGGGATCATGTAAGACTATGTAAACCACCTGTGTTTGATTCAAATGATATTTCCAGCATCTAATAGTCAGTCCAATATTTTCCCTTTTGTTTTATTTTATAATTGTGTTTTCTATTGCACTTCATGGCACACGACTTAAAATGAAAAAAAAAAAAGCAGTCCCTTTTCTTTGAGAATGTAAACCAAAGCACCAATGTACAATCTCTAATGACATGACATCCATATCATAACCTGCTAATCAGTTTAAAGTGTTTTACATGAAACACATCATAATAATGACAAGTGATGCATAGTGTTTAAGGAAGAAAACTACAATGATATATTAACAGAGCAGCAGATCTAGTGGCCAGAGAGTAGAACACATTGGAGACCAATGGAGACAGAAAGAAAGAGTACGATCAGAGGAGTGTAGATACATGAGTGTGAGGCTTATTTCAGTAAGACAGAGATGGCAAATCAGAAGGATATCATTCTGTTGACGTCCTATGGTGTCTGCAGTGGGCTGTCCTCTGTCTCGAGCTGGGCCAGCTGCCTGCGCAGGCTGTTCACTTTGTTCTGCAGCTCCTTGTTGTACTCTATAATATGGACCATCTCCTGATAGGCCTCGTCCAAACACTTTGTAGAGCGATTCCAGCGAAGGAATACCCCTACAGAGAAAAGAACAAGGTGCTAGATATGTGATATGTGATGATATCATTCTGTGTTGCTGATAAATTATCTTTTCTGGGACACACAAAAAGAAAAAGATGTGAGATGGCCACATTGATCACCCTGCTGTACCTTAAGGTTATACATAAGGAAAGCTTAAATATCCCCACACAATCACCAATCCCATGTTTCTTAACACACATAATACTGACATTTTGTGATGGTGTTAGCAGAGTGTACTGGGGCCGCACCAGCTGTACGTAAGTTACAACTTAGCCTAGTTTTGACATAAATGGGCACTAAGTTACAACTTTCGCACTACTAAATATTTTTCCGTTGCACCATTACATGTAGTTGAAGTGTAACTCTACGCATAAACTAAATATTTACGGAAGCGTCTGGTCAGGAGTAACGGTTGGAATAAAATAGCAGACGGAGTAAACTGCATCAATATGCTCTTCTTTTATCCGACAACCTTCAATCCTTTAGGCATATATTAGTGCTGGGCGGTATGACCAAAAATTTATATCACGGTATTTTGATTTTTTTGTGATTATTTATTTATTTATTTTATTATTGCAGAATAGAACATGGTCAATATGTGTGACACAACTTAACTATATACAAAACCAGGGTTTGCATGTATAAAAAAATTAAATGAATAACAATAATAAATAAATAAATAATAACAGATAGATAAAAATAAATAAAATGGGGAGAAGGAGGGGGGAGGGAGGTTGAGTAGATAGCACCAGCACGGATCTAAGATTCCAACTGCTCCTTCTTCCTGGACTTATAGAGCAAACAGTACAGCTGCTCTAATGAGATATTATATGGGAGATTTTCCTAATAAATTCTGCCCATGCCTTAAGTGTTTTTGGTTTGGCTTTATTAATTCTCGCTGTTGTGCATTCTAACAATGCAATATTTTTGAGTTCTATAAGCCACATTTTAAATGCTGGGAACGTGGGTTCATGCCAGATTAAAAAAATTATCTTTTTGGCCTCAGTTAGAGCAGTGTGGAGGATCCTTCGCTGGTTAACATTCAGATTGAGCTCAGCATCATCATTCAACAGATATGATGCTGCTGACATTTACACCCACGTACATATTAAGAGAGAGAACAATATGTGAATAAACCTACTTTCTTTTTTAGCGCGTCTTCTGGTGCTTTCACACTTGGTTCGATTGCTTGGTCCGAACCCGAGTTCGAGAAAGCACCCTGAAAGCACCCTTCAACACCCCTACAGCACCCCCCTGTGCGCTTTGGTCCGTGTTGCGCATGTCAGATGAAATAATAAATAAATGCCACTTTTTATGTTTTTTTTCTTTCAGTATTTAGTGATCCTTATTTATTTCGGACTAGAGAGTCGGACTTGTAACCCGAAGGTCGCAGGTTCGAGTCTCAGGTCCGGCAGGAATTGTAGGTGGGGGGAGTGAATAACCAGCGCTCTTCTCCACCTTCAATAACACGACTGAGGTGAGACCCTTGGCCTTGAGCAAGGCACCGAACCCCCAACTGCTCCCCGGGCTCCGCAGCATTGGCTGCCCACTGCTCCGGGTGTGTGTTCACGGTGGGTGTGTGTGTGTGTGTTTGTTCACTACTCACTGCTCTGTGTGTGCACTTGGATGAGTTAAATGCAGAGCACAAATTCCAAGTATGGGACACCATACTTGGCCACACGTCACATCCTTTCCACTTCCTTTTCCTTCCTTTCCTTAATGGAAACTTGTTTATATTTTTACCGTTAGTATACGTGAGGCAAAAGAAGTTCGAATGAAGGATAAATTAAATTAAATTCATTGCATTTAAACAAGTTCTGCTCGCGTATTTGAAGGTTTCTATTGGATGATTTAGTGTAAACGTCATATTATGCGACTACACATTACTTACTTGCTACGTCCTGCCTTACGAACAACTGGTGCAACCAAATAATGTATAGATTTAGTTACAAACTAGCTAGTAGTTACTAAGCTTCTAGTGTGGACTTAACGTTCTAATTTAAGTAGTTTGTTTGCTACTTAATTTGTTGCATCCAGTGGGGACATAATTACTGATTATAATGACTTATACTGTCTTTTTACGCGTTGCGTTGCATTGCATCGCGCCGCGTAAACATAAAACTCTGTCTGCATTTGTGATCAGAGAAATGACAAACAACAAGTGCTACTCTACACTGCCCAAAACTCGCGTTTGAATCATCAGTGGCAAATGATAAACAAATGCCTTTCACAAATGCACAGCTTTTCATGTCATAAATCGTTAATTGATGGACTTGAGTTGTGAGGATTACTTGTGGATTATTGTGATGTTTCTATCAGCTGTTTGGACTCTTATTCTGACGGCACCCATTCACTGCAGAGCAAGTAATGTAATGCTAAATTTATCCAAATCTATTCGGATAAAGAAAAAAACTCCTACATCTTGGACGGCCTGAGATACCATGTTAATATAGCCAACCAGTACTGTATAAGCAATACATCTGCTTGCCAAAAATAAACTGGACACAGTTCTTTCACATATGGTTCTGTACTAAAGTGACTTGGAAGAAAGTGCAAATTGAAGAAAGGATGCATTCATATATAACCCACAAATTGAAAACTCAAATAGTTTTGTTCAAACCACCTGGTTACTTTCATTCATCACACAAACATACTAGCAGCATGTGTTACTTCCATTCATTTTTTTAAAATATAGGTTAATGAACTGTAATCTAGTCAAAGGCTTATATCTATTGTATAAGACTGTTCAGTGTAGCTCTTTTGGTGAGTACACTAATATTTACACGTTTGACTGGTAGTGTATATCAATGAAAGGTCTAAACATATCTGTGAGTTGTTTGAGAACTGCTCATATGACTGAAAGTGAACCCCCATGGCATTAAACTCCATGTCTGCTTGGCTGCTTTTCCTGAAAGAGTCTCTTTCACTGCACCTCTAAAATAGAGGCATGACAGATGAGGACTAAAAAAAATGAATGGCACAGAGGTCATCGGGGTTAAATCATTGTCACACTTGTGAATTCCATGTGACGTTAATCTGTATCTGGTGAAAAGTTTAAAACAAACTGATGTCTCAGAGTTGCTTCTTTAATGCTAAATAATATCTTAAAACATGACAAGGAAGGTGAATTTTCTTGATTAAAAATAAATGGATTACTATATTTAGAGTAATATTAACTTTATTTTTTACATTTCATCTTTGTCTAATCTGTGTCCAAAAAAAACACAATCTCTGTCACATATACAAACTACAATAACTTTGCAGCAGACTATAGGTGAGTTCTTTAAAAATGTAAATAATTAATTTAAATAATATTGTATTCTAAAATTAATGTAATTAATAATAATTATCATTTTAGATTTTAATATAAATTCAATTACTAAAAAAAATGTAAAGAATATACGGTTTCATTTTCATTACACCAGGAGAATTATAATTATTCAGATGGAAATCTGTCTCAGAGTTTGTTAAACATAATAGTGAAGTACGTGACTAATGCACAAGATACAGTATCTATAGGTGCATCTATTGTATGTCATGGAAGAATGGTGACATACCATTCATTTCAAAACACATACTGATCTTACAATCCACACGTTCTTTAAGCATCTCACGCATCCGAAGGGTCACTGCAAAAATATAGTTAAAGCACCAAACAACACATGACTGCCCCCTATAGTTTAACTGGGTAAACATGCTTTTCAATATCATTTTCATGATGATGTCACATTCAGCAGATGCTGGAAGAGATCAAAAAATGAGAGGAATGTGGGAGATTTGATGGTGCTCACCCTCCCACAGAAGCAGGCTCTGAGGAGCCACAGACGGCCAGATGACCAGGTTATTGGGCTCATATAGTGGGTTGAGAAATCGCTCCAGCTCCTGAGGTCTGTTCACCCACGACCACAAAGAAACAGTTTTCTGAGACAGCTGCAGCTTCCCCCTGAAACATTACACAGAAAGTACAAAGTTAACATTTACACCTAAATTTAGGTGCCATCCATTATGTTACAATAAGCAACTATTCTACACTTCAAGCTGGACCCTAACATTCATAAATATTCTAATCTAGCAATTCTTCTGAGTACATTCTTTAAAATAAAGGTTCCAAAGTTTTTTTGTTTTTTTTTGCAGTGATGCCACAGAAGAACCATTTTATGTTCCCTAAAGAACCTTTCAGTGAACAGTTCTTAAAAGAACCATTTTTTTCTTAGTGAAGAACAATTTTAAGAATCTTTTTCCACTATAAACCACCTTTTATACAAGGGAAAGTTTCTATGGATGTTAAAGGTTCTTCATGGAAACATCGATGCCCATAAGGAACCTTTATTTTTTTAGTTCATTTAAAGGGGTCATATGATGAGATTTCAAGTTTTCCTTTCTCTTTGGAGTGTTACAAGCTGATTGTGCATACATAAGAACCCTGAAGTTGCAAAGACTAAAGTCTCAAAACCAAAGAGATATTCTTTATCAAAGTTAAGACTCTGCCACGCCCCCCTAAAACGGCTCGTTCTAACACGCCCCCAAAAATGTTGAACCAGAATGAAACCTCTCCTCTTGTGTCTAAAGATTTATGACGTCACAAACTACACACCCTTCATTGTCGGTAAATGACTGTACCAAAACTGGGAATTTTGAAATGTGATACACATTTAAGCAACAAGCGAAAAATAATTTCACAACACATTTACCACAACATCCTGTTCAGAATATGAAACAAACACAAAAGCGTCACGGCCAACAACAAGTTGACCTTTACTGATGCTGGAGTGTTGACGGAAAGGGTCGTGACCTTCTGCTCCTGAATTACAACATGCCATGTGTTTATGTACAAGTGTAAACTATGGCCCAATCCCAAATTCCCTTGCGGTTTTCTTTCAAATCCACCTCTGGTGACGTAACTGTTACACAGACACACAAGTTACCTTCAGAGTGATAAAATAACTGTGGCGTTTGCGACAGGTACTGTGTTGGCTACTTAGAGATTTATCTGATATGGTTAAAACAAGCTGTTTTTACAAGGTTGTATGTGATGTAATACAGGAAATGAGATAGCATGTGAGAATCTGTAAATGGACGTCATGACAGGAATGTGATGAAGGGGAACACTAACCTCTCGGCCACGCAGTTTCCAAGGAAAGTGCCAAACTGTGAGGTATAGGCATGCTCGAAGAGCATGATCAGCAAGTTCTCGTTGAACTGGAAGGAGCAAGGGAACTGCCGCAGGATCTGCCACACACAGTCCAGGAAGAGCAGGAACACAGGCGCTTCACTTCGGGGCTTCCCGTTTGAGTATGCAGACTGTGCACAGCGCTGATGGAATGGGTGACCGGCCTGGAGGTAAAGGTTACAGGACCTTAGGTTATCCCAGACTTTACAGAGAAACTTCATTTTAAAACCAAGGCTGTGTCTCATTCCACTTCCTATTTCCTTACGTTGTTAATCAGTGTATTATCAAATTGGGACACTAGCAAGGGTCTTGATTCTCTACACATGACCTATGACACATTTTATAGTCATTACGATTATTCAGTATTTATCAACAACATGGCTATATGTCATTATAAATGACGTTTCATATATTGACATTATGAAATATGCATTTCTCCTACATTTCTTTAAGAAAAACATTACGTGTATACATACTGTAACTGCATTCAGACATAAACCAAATAAAAGACCATACAGCACCACTCAAGTTTTACGGTTTAAAAAGATTTTTAAATGTTTTTGAAATAAGTCTTCTATGCGCATCAGAGCTACATTTATTTAATCGAAAATACAGTCAAATCAGTAATATTGACAAATATTACAATTTAAAATAATTGTTTTCTATTTTAATATATTTTAAAATTTGATTTATTCCTGTGATTTTCTGCATTATTACTCCAGACTTCAGTGTCACATGATCCTTCAGAAATCATAACATGCTGATTCGGTGCTCAAGAAACATTCTTTTTATCAATGTTGGAAACGTGTGCTAAATGTTTGTGTAATATTTTTGTGGAAACTGTGATACAATTTTTTTTAGGATTCTTTGACAGTAGTGAATAGAAAGTTCAAAAGAACAGCATTTGTTCAAAACAGAAAACTTTTGTAACATTATAAATGTGTTTACTGTAACTTTTGATCAATTTAATGTATCCTTGCTAAATGAACCCAAACTTTTGCACAGTAAAGTACATAAATTAATAAAAATAAAACGCAAGAAAGATGTTTTGAAACATCTAACAACTGCAGAATAAAGCCATATGACAAACACATTTTTATCATAAGGGTAAATTTTTTGAAATTGAGATTTATACATAATCTGAACGCTGAATAAATAAGCTTTCCATTGATGTATGGTTTGTTAGGATCGGACAATATTTGGTTGAGGTACAACTATTTAAAAATCTGGAATCTGAGGGTGCAAAAAAATCCAAATACTGAGAAAATCGCCTTTAAAGTTGTCCAAATGAAGTTCTTAGCAATGCATATTTATATTTACGGTAAGAAATTTACAAATTATCTTCATGGAACATGATCTTTACTTAATATCCTAATGATTTTTGGCATAAAAGAAAATTTTATAATTTTGACCCATACAATGTATTTTTGGCTATTGCTACAAATATACCCCAGTGACTTAAAAAGGTTTTGTGGTCCAGGGTCACATATTTTGATGGGAAATACTTAAATACTTTGTCTTTATACAATTACACTTTTGCTCTTCTCTGATGCCCTATGATAATATTTCCGGTATGCAAATATAGCAGCCAACTTCTTACAGTACATTCAGAGAATTTCTAGGGAGGGTAATAGAATGATTTTGACAATGGAACAGGAAGCAGAAATCAGACACATCCGAGTCAAGGTTTCTCACCTGTAACCACTCTCGCTCAATCAGCGCCTCAAAGCCACGTATGGTTCTGCATGCCGGATCGAGGATGATCTGGGCGAGAGACGTGACCTGCAGTGTTGAATCAGTGCCCTCTGTGCCATGAACCAGCACTGACGCCCCTTCCCTAGAATACAACACAAATTAAAGTGGCCCCTCCAAGTTTGAAACTGCACTCAGATTGAAATTATTTAGCACACACATAGTGCTACAAACCTGATAAAGAACTGCATGCCAAAAGCAGCAGAACCAGTGTGGTATGAACATAATGATGATTATAGCATGACAACAGCACTAATTATCACCACAACAAGCTTTGTAACAAATGTGGCGAGAAACAGGGCGACATCAGCTTTTGTAATTAACTTAGAATAGAGCTAAAACAGTAATTAACACAGCTGCACAATATGGCCTGTACAGATCTGTCTGCAGTGTAAAGGCTCTGTGTGCATGAGACAGGAACAGATAGATGTATCAACAGATGTACCTGTCAATGCACTGTGCAGCCAGGCAGGCCGTTGTGAGGATTTCCTTAACATTACTCTGCCAGTTGGACGCTTCAAGTTTACTGAGCCAGCGGTCCATGCTGTGCGACTGATCGTTGCACGCCTCCACCAGCTTTATCAGACTGTCCTGCAGAACATTAGACCTGTGGGAGAACAGCTGTCAGATTATAGTCTCAGTTATAGGCAAAATTAAACGGCAATTATAGTCTCAGTGTTTGTTTGCTTGCATATGGTATTCTTCAGCTCCAAATTAGCATCTTAGCTGCACCTGACATGTTTTCCAGGCTTGAATGAGTTTAAGCCCCCTAATAAAAGTGCAGTGGGTACTAGTCTCAGTCTCAGATGGTACAAATCGCTCACAGTCCATTCACTGACCGCCTGATGTATATTGATCACAAAACTGAAAAGAAAGTGATCTGATTCACTGATTCAACTTTATCAGTTTGCCTGTAAACCAAGCTGAGCACTTAAGAAATAGTCACTGGATTTGCCAAAAATTTGTCAAAATCATGATGAAACCAGAGAGAAGTTATGGTTTTGATTAAACAATACAAGGTCTAAATAAATAAATATTTTTTAATTAAACACATACATGTATGAATCATTCACAATAAGATCTATAACATGCATTAAAAAATATAGTTGTAAAAATGAAATATTGAATTTGTTTCATGCCAACTTAAAAAAAAATCTAAATTTAGAAATAAAAATTTGTAATAAAATTTTACATTAAAAAAAAAAAAAACGTAAAATTAACATTTTGAACTTTACCCAGCATTTTTGTTTGAGGCATTATGTATGTATAGTAGGTATTGCTTTTGAACCGATTTTACCACGGAGTCTTTACAGTTTTTCATATTCAACTATTCATTGAAACTGCTGCATCACAATTTAATTTTTTTTAATGCTGGTCTTTTATTGTGTATCAAACCTGGCTCTAAATAGCATGTAAAAACAAAACAAAAACTGTGGTTTGGTCAGTTTACAGGTCGGACAGGTGGTCATTCATAACAAAACTTTTAATAAAATAAAATGTAATAATTGCATTTTTAAATCAAAGTCACTTATGTTCTCTACATTACAATGCAAAAAAAGTTCAAACTAAATGATATCACTGGAATAAATTACATTTTAAAATATATATTTAAATAGAAAACAGTTATTTTAAATTGTAATACTGTATTTTTACTATACCGTATACTGTACTGTGTTTTTACTGTATTCTTAATCAAAAAAGTGCAGCAATACAATGTTGTGATGTCTAAATTTAATACGGCTGATATTAGTTTTTATTTTTATGTTTATTTAGACAAAATAGTATCAAATTCTGTTTTTTTATTTATTGTTATGTCTGGCCATAGCATGAAAATGATTATCAGTCAGAATATTAATTTTATCCATCTCTACTTATGCAGTTAGTCTGGCTGTGTGAGAATAACGGGATACACACCTCTCAATCGCTTTATGGATCCTCCTCCACTGAGGGTAGTTGGCTTCCTGTTCAAATCCTCCTCCGCGAGCTTTAGCCTGCTGAGCTACAGCTATAGTCCGCGTGTCGATGATGTAACCTCGCTTCCCCGCGCAAAGCGTGGCATTGATCAGCTTCTCGTCCTCTTTGCAGCGGCGTCCATTGGTTCCTGTTAGTGGCTGTGCTGCTCGCATCATCACCTGTGGACAGTGTGATCAGAGTCTGTTTTAAACAGGCCAACATTTGGAAACAAAATGTCCATAGTGCACTTCTTCTAACCATGCCGTTTTTCTTGTGGTAGTAACTGAGCACAGGGAAACGGCCTCCGTGGCGGAAGGAAGCAGCTTTGCAGAGACTTTCATCATCGATGTCTTTGGGCACAGTCAGTAGGGACGGGTACGAGGGGCACACGCTGAAGTCTTTATTTACCTCACTCAGTCTCCATTCATCTGTCTGAGAGAGGACAACAGAACTCAGTGTCATCGTTATTTAATTAGACATTTTATTTTTTTTAAATGAAAAGAACAAAAATCACAAGCAAAAACGTTTCTGCTTCAATGTATTTTAACTAAGTCTAAACCAAAAGAGGTTTAAAATAAACTGATATACTGTACACTACCACTCAAAAGTTGGGGTGAGTAATTTTTCTAAGAAATTAATCATTTTATTTAGCAAGGATGCATTAAATTGATCAAGCGTGACAGTCAAGACATCTATAAAGAAAAATAATAATTCAAATAAAGAGCACTTAAGTTTCCACAAAATATTACTATTATATTAAGCAGCACAACTGTTTTCAACATTGATAATAATAATAAATGCTCCTTGAGCCCCAAATTAGCATATTAGAATGATTGATGAAAGATCACATGACACTGGAGTAATAACGTTGAAATTTCAGCTTTGCCATCACAGGACTAAATGACATTTTAAAATAAATAATAATAGAGAAAAGTTGTAATTATATTTCAGAATATTATTATCGTGTTATTGTATTTTAATCAAATAAACACAGCTTTGGTGAGCATAAACAACATTTAAAAAACCTTACTGACTCCAAACGTTTGAACGGGAGTTTATGAAATACTAACTGTATTTCTATTAAATTGGATATCAGAACATGAAGTCACGAATATGTGCTCTTTGGCTTCCCATAGAGAATCATCTGAAAAAATGAGCAATGATACACTGAGAAACTGTATTACAACTTTTTCTGATGACCTCAGTGTCAAGGCTTCCAGGGATAAAACAATACCATAGACTCCAGATCTCTGAAAGACTCCTCTGGTGCGAACGACTGCCATCCATCCTCAATGACCTCAAACAAAGGACGGTAGAAGAACGGATACATCAGGGACACAGAGTCCAGCGTGGAGAGAGCCTGAAAAATGAATGATCATAAACTGAACACTAACAGCATAAACTGATTAGTAGAAATTGATTAGTCCATTAGGGTTATTAGTCCATTATTATTCTGCTTTATGAGTGAGTACTAATGCAGTCTTACTTCAATTGAGCTGGCAATATTAAGACACTCCTCCATGCCAGGTATGTCCAGCTGAATCACCCGCAGGTCCTTACACTTTACAATAATAGTTCCCAGTGATCCGACAAACCTGTGCACATTAGGTCTGTAAGATGTTTTTGATAGAAGTCTCTCATGCTCACCAAGGCTGCATTTATCTGATCAAAAATGTAGTAAAACCACTAATACTGTGAGATAGCATTACATTTTAAAATAACTGTTTTCTATACAGTTTTAAAATGTAAATTATTACTGTGATGTCAAAGCTGAATTTTCAGCAGGTATTACTCCAGTCTTTAGTGCTACATGACTCCTCAGAAATCATTCTAATATGAGAATTCATATTATTATCAGTGTTGAAAACAGTATTTTTTTTGTGTGAAAACATTGATACATTTTTTCAGGATTCATCGATGAATATAAAGTTCAAAAGAACATAATTGATTTGAATCATATCTTTTGTAACATTATACATTTCTTTACTGTCACGTTTGATCAATTACATGCATCCTTGATTAATAAAAATATATATGTGAGTCGTGAACCTGGACCACAAAACCAGTCATAAGTAGCACGGGTATATTTGTAGCAATAGCCAACAATACATTGTATGGGTCAAAATGATCGATTTTTCTTTTATGTCAAAAAATAATTTGGATATTAAATAATGATAATGTTCCATGAAGATATTTTTTAATTTCCTACCGTAGATATATCAAAACTTAATTTTTGATTAGTAATATGCATTGCTAAGGACTTCATTTGGACAACTTTAAAGGCGATTTTCTCAATATTTTGATTTTTTTGCACCCTCAGATTCCAGATTTTTAAATAGTTGTATCTCCTCGGCCAAATATTGTCCTATCATAACAAACCATACACCAATTGAAAGATTTATACATCACGAAAGCTTATTTATTCAGCTTTCAGATGATGTATAAATCTCCATTTCAAAAAAATTGACCCTTATGACCGGTTTTGTGGTCCAGGGTCACATTTATTTTACTGACCCTAAACTTCTGAACAGTTGTGAAAATGACAGAAATTGTATTTAAAAATAATATGCCATTTTTACTAGTTGTCTCATACTTCAGCAGTACCTTTTCTCAGTAGAGTCAATGTTAGCATGAAGCAGCCAGAGCTCCTCAGTGTTGTCCTGGCGAGAAGACAAGATGAGGTGATGTCCTGTCAGACACAGCGTTCCCTCCACAGTGGGCATGAAGGGTCTGTGGAGGACCACCCCATCCACACGAGGGGTTTTGATCAGCTCAGCAAACTCCATGATGTTTTGAGAGGTACAAGAAACCTGCGAGAGTCTATGGGAGAGGAAACACTGATATATATGAATACTGTAATGCAAACTACGTCTTAGTCTCATTAGTAGGTTTCTTATTATTCTGTTATTTGCATTCATCTGACAACTAAACCTATATAATAGTATGATAATAATAAAAGCAATGGTGATACACAGTTGATAAGAGGTTTATTATTATGAATATGTTGCAGCGGTGGATTTCTCATCTGCTGCAGGTTGGAAAACAAGACGGAAGCATTGAGACAGCTGTAAAAAAAAAACACATTCGTCTAATTTACTCGAAGGAGCATAACTAAAGCAGACACGTGTATTTATAAACAGTTATTCTAGCATATTCAAGGTATCTGTCCAATTTCTCTCGGCTCGCTGTGTCATCAGACTGAAATATGACAACAAACGGGATTTGCAGCTTTGTGTCGCATCAACATGAAGACACTCGGATTAAAACTAATCAAATGCACTCGACAATAAACCGCAGGTGCGATGTTACTTGTCAAGAACAAAATATGCATTTTAAACATGTACGTTACTTAGAAGGGATGACAGCGGTAACAACAGCATTTCTCTCACCTGACACCTCTACTTCTTCGTTTCCACTCCTTTGTTGGATTTGACAACCGACCGTAAGCTAATTTTAATCAATATCGCCACCTGCTGGTTTGGGTGAAAGTGAGGGAGAGTGTTGAATATTGGAGAATATTCACACTCATCCTCTTCTCAATAAAAATTTAAATTAAAATAGAAATTTGGAATATTATTTAGTAATTAGGGTAATTAATTATTATTTACTGTATGTAAGTAATATAAAATATAGGTTACACTTTATTTTAAGGTGTCCTTGTTACAGTGTAATTATACATTTAAAGGGATAGTTCACCCAAAAATTTAAATTTGATGTTTATCTGCTTACCCCCAGGGCATCCAAGATGTAGGTGACAAGGTCACCTATCTCTCAAATGGACCATTGACACTCCTAATTGAGATTGTAGACAGAGTGTCAGTAGTCCATTTGCGATATGGCGGTAATGCACTTAAAGGTGAAATAGGAGATCTTGTAAAATGCTAACTTTAGCCTGATAGCACTGAAAGCGAACGTCCCACCCTCCCTGCAATCGCCGTCCAAAGCCACGCCCCCTGAACGCATTTATGCTCACAGACCAGAGACAACATTACTACAATAGGCTACATCAGGTTCCCAATTCCAGCCCATGTTCCGAAGTGAAGTAAACTTCAACGGATTTCCCCTGCTCAGGGAATAGGGAGCAAAGAACACTGTGTAGGGATCATATCGATCGGAACACAGTTCATGCACGTAGCTCACTTCTAACGAGCTGGCGCGAGGACTGGATTAACCGCTGGGCTACATCATGTGTCATTCACCGGTGAGAAATCTTTAAAAGTACTACAATACCAGGAAGGAAGATCGGCTTGTTGATGTTTGCCTGCCATCCTCGCTCTGTCTGCACAGCCTGCGTGAACGCGCTGATGAGTATCCTGTCTGCGCGAACTGGGTGCGCAGAGGTATGCTAATACATACGTTGACAGGCAGGTAGGAAAGCATATTAAAACGCTCGGACCGAACGTTTTGATTAGACGAACATTTCTTGATCCTACACCTTCCACAGAATATATAAATACAGACAAATACATTTAGACCACTTAACTTAATGATTGCTATCGGGATGTGAAGAGACTTTCAACCAGCATAACAAAAAATGTTTCTGAAGACAATCACCTATTGCACCTTTAAGTCTGCGATCCGCCTTAAAGCTAGAAGAAGAAGAAGACACCTCACGCACCTGCTGTTGAGAACGCGCTCAGGAGGACGCGCAGCCACTCAGGACAGTTCGAACAGTTCGGACATTGCGTGAATCAGAGGTAAAAAACGATATAAATACTGTTCAGTTTCTTGCACAGACCAATCGTTTTGTGTCTTTACACATCAATGTATCGTCACGAGCCACAGGGTTTAATTTGGTTTTGTTTGTGTATGTTT
>NW_015627232.1:436361-442967 GCF_001515625.1 Sinocyclocheilus rhinocerous
CTGCTGTTGAGAACGCGCTCAGGAGGACGCGCCGCCGCTCAGGACAGTTCGGACATTGCGGTGAATCAGAGGTAAATATCAATATAAATACTGTTCAGTTTCTTGCACAGACCGATCGTGTCGTGTCTTTACACATCAATGTATCGTCACGAGCCGCAGGGTTTAATTTGGTTTTGTTTGTGTATGTTTTTTTTTTACTCTCAAAGCTGTGATTCCCATTCACTTCCATTATAAGACTGACAGACTGCAACGGATTGTGTTAAAAATCTTTGTTTGTGTTCTACTGAAGAAACAAAGTCACCTACATCTTGGATGCCCTGGGGGTAAGCAGATAAACATCAAATTTTAATTTTTGGGTGAACTGTCCCTTTAAGAACTGAGTAATATTAATTAACTACATGTACTTACTATACAGTTAGGGTTAGGATTAGGGTTTGGCTTTGGGTTACTTGCATGTAATTATGCATATTTTATTGTTATTATAATAGTAGCATGTGTAACAAGGACACCTTAAAATAAAGTGTTACCAAATATAATATAATCACATAAACATAATTTAGTGTTCTCTACAGATTTATAAAGTATACGATCATAAAACTTTCGTGAGGAACAAGGCCATATTGGCCAACTAGACCAACATAAACTAACCATAAACCAACTTGCCATTGCTGTGGAAGTAGGATTGAGGGGTTAACACCAAATACAACACAAAAAGATAAACAATGTTATACATAAGAGATGTAGAACATGTTTGTAATGTCATGTAGTGTCAAAAAATGGATTAACTCATAATATTATTTTTTGCTTGAAAATATATTAGTTTCACAACTGTAAAAAAAAAAAAACATAAATCTAAATTTATTTTTACTTGGCACATTTTTAGCTTGTTAGACCAATAGTATGATATGTGGAATATTTGGTAAATAAACCAAATTTAAAATGCCCGATAAGGAAAGATTTATGTAATTTACACAATCAGGACTGTTTATTTTCACTAGTTGAACTGTGGACTGTGCACTTGTGGAACTGAACAAACAGTTGTGGAACGTATTCCAGGGAATAGACAACGCTTGCTTCTTAATGTTATCCATTAAACCTGACTTAAGAACACTGCTGACATGACAATTTTTGGCAATTAGTATAAAAAAAATCATTAATTTCATGGCAAAGCAATTTAACGGATCTGAGTCTTGCATCCTGAAATGATCTAATGCAGTAAAGTCTAAAATAAAATAAAATAAAATAAATGTGGCTTAATATTTTCAAGCTGTACTATTATTTCACAATAGTTTTATGGGGGAAATAAATAAATAAATAATTATTTAATTATTTAATTTTTCTCATGATCCTATTTATATTGTTTTTATTTCTGTGATAATCTTGGTTCCATTACTGCACTGCATTATAACATTTCAAGAACATTATATTATGATATTATATAGAATTATAAGATAGTGTTATATATTGAAAATAATGCAAAGATTAAATTGTATATGAAAGATTTTTGCAGTCTTTAATTTATATATCTGATATAGAATGCAGTATTTAGTGTTGACCAGTGTTGGGTGTAATTAGTTACTAAGTAATTAGTTACTGTAATTTAATTACTTTTCCCTTGAAAAAGTAAAGTAAGGGATTTAATTTAATTTAATTACAGTTACTTCTTATGTAATTGAACTTAATACTGTATAGACTGTAGTGGATTTAACATCAAAATTTAAAGTCTAAAATACATACTTTTATGTACCCTTCTCACTTTCAATACTTTGGTGAGTTAATAAGAATATTGGTAACACTTTAGTGTCCAATTCTCACTTTTAACTAGTTGGTAATTAGCATGAATATTACTGGGATATTGGCTGTTCATTATTACTTAAAAAAACACATATTAATGTCTTATTCTGCACGACCTTATTCTAAATCCTTAATCCTGCCCAATACTTAAACTTAATAACTACTTTACTAAGTATTAATAAGCAGTAATTTGAGTATATTGAGGCAAAAATCATAGTTAATAGTTAGTTAATAGTGAGAATTGGACTCTAATCTAAAGTGTGGCCAGAATAATTTATGTAGTTATCTATTATTTATTTGAAAGAATTAAATGAACCGTTTCATGTCTTTCCTTGTATCATTAACTTGTCGAGGTTGATATAGGAATTAGAAAGTAATTAGTAATGGAGAGAGTAATTTGTACAGTAATCTAATTACACTGTTGAAGATGTAATTAGTAACTAGTAATTGATTACTTTTTTAGAGTAGCTTACCCAACACTGGTGTTGACTTATATAAAGATAATTTTTCAGTGAAGTGTGTATGTGTGCGTGCACGTGCATGTGTGTACACCTGTATGAATTCACAATACGGCTCCTGCTGTAGTCTTAGCAGAATCCTGCTGGGAGCAGAGTGGCCTCCTGTTGAGGAGGAAGATAAGTGTCTGGCGTCTCTTGAGCGCCGTGAGCGATTACAGCCACTGCATTATTTAGCTTGAGTTACATGTGTGCCATGAACCCCACACTCCCCCCAAAAATATGCGGCTCCATTTGCTCTCATTAAAAATGTATGCCGTTTGTGGGAAAAAAACACACTCCCCTGACTGAGAGCTGATATTTTTGCATATGTAACTTGAGCGGCGTGTATGAAGCCAGGCACTCATAAGCATACATTTTCATCTCATGTTATAGCATATCAGTCCTCAACATAGTTACATGGCAGAGAAAAGGTTTTTAAAATATCTGTGAAGATCTGCTTTTGTCATATGGCATATGAACTGTCTGTTTGTTAATATCACAGTGTGACACCAATTTAGATGACAAAGAAAGCACTTAATAGAAAATGAAAATGTTATTAATTGTTTTCAATTTTTCTTTATCATGAAATAAAATAAAATGGCATTTTATTTTAAAAGTATCTCATAATTCTGATGATATGGTTTGTTTTTATTTCTGTGATATCTTGGTTTCAATATTACTCTACTGAATTGCAAGCATAGAATATCAATCCTTAACATAGATGCACAAAGGTTTTAAAATGATCTGTGCAGACCTGTTTTTTTCATATGGAATTATATGGAATAATTGTCTGTTTGTTATCATTGTGCCTGACACCAATTACACACGCACTACACTGAATCTCAGACTGTTTCTCTTTGCTTCAGGCCACTTTGATAATAGTTATTTTTTTTACATCATTAGCTGAGAAGCGCTAGTTATTCCAGCTTATGCTGCTCATCAAACATTTCTGTGACGTTTTCTTCGGCTCTGAACCCCAGAAGAGACTCTGACAGTGTGTGTTAATTTGAAGAACTTCATACCAGACCTGCAGCACTGAGCAAATTCAAAATCACTGCATTTATGAATGATTTCCAAACATTTCCTTAGGTACGGGAACCATTTATGAATGCCAGATGAGGCAGCAGTGCACACATTCTCTGAACATCTTACTTTCATGTAATTCACATCAAATGACCATTGCAATTGAAACCAAATGGGAAGGATTGGCAGAGAAATGTCATTTTCGCATACATCTTTTCATTAATTAACAAGGACTGCTGTAATAAAAATGATGATTATTGTAATGCTGCCATGCATGTGCCTTATGTTACGATCTAAGCCTATTGGCAACCAGTGGGACTGTAGTGTGAGATCATCTTATTAATGTAACAGTGGCACTGTCTTAATCTTGGTAATGCTTCCTTGGTGGTTCCACAGGAGTTGAGGATTTACGATGGCTTGTGGGAGGGTGAGACAGAGTCCTATAGAGGTGGCATTGGACGCCAGGACTGCATTGCTGGCAGACAAAGCACACTTTGTTTTGTAATCAGAGCTCAAGTGCTATGTGGTAAGTTTTTTCTTAGGATAACAGCAAAGCTTTTGGCAAGGATCGAAGATTTCTTTCTCTGTCGCTTGCTCTTTTTTTTAGTTTGATTGATACCTGGAGGAAACCTGAGTCAAGGCACTGAGAAATAGATCAGAGTGCATCAGATTGGATGCTGATGCCATGGGTTTTCAAAGAATAAAGGCTGAATTTAGGAGTCTAATAAATGGTATGTATCCCATGTGAATGTGGGCTGTTGGGGAATACAGTTTGAGCCAGTAGGGAGATCAATGTAGAGGAAAAAAAGTTGCATTTGAGAGAGAATTTATTGTAAATAGTGAAATTCCATCCTCAAAAAAAAATCCAAAATCCCTGCTGAAAAAAAGAAAAACATCTTAAACTAGCTTAAACTGGTTTGCTGGTCTTAGCAGGTCTTAAAATGTGGTCAGGCTGGTCTGTGGAGAGGTTTTGGAGACCAGCTTAAGATCAGCTTAAACTATAGCAAACCATTGTAGACTTTTTTTTAAAGGGGTCATATGATGTTGCTAAAAAGAACATTATTTGGTGTATTTGGTGTAATGAAATGTGTTTATGCGGTTTAAGGTTCAAAAAACACATTATTTTCCACAAACTGTACATTATTGTTTCTCCTCTATGCCAAGTTACGCCTTCTTTCTTTGTGTGAACATTTGGGCGGCGTTATGCAAATCTTCCCAGATCGTGACGTAGGTATGTGGGGGCGTGTTAGAACGAGCCGTTTTAGGTAGGCGTGGCTGACTCTTAACTTTTATAAAGAATATCTCTTTGGATTTGAGACTTTAGTCTTTGCAACTTTACAGATCTTCTTTATGCACCAAGAGCTTGTAACACTCCAAAGAGAAAGGAAAAATTGAAATCGCATCATATGAGCCCTTTAAAATAGCAGACTTTACCTAATTTAAATTAAATTATTTAAATAATTTAAAACACTAAAATGTTCTTAGCAGGTATTTGCCAAATCGATTCTATTTTAACATTAAAATTTTAAAATAATATTTAGTAAATTGCAGAGACAGAACATGAAAAAATGAATGTGTCATTAATCAGAAATATTTGAATGCTGAATGCCAAGATAGATTCAAGTATTTTAAACAGCAGATACAACAGAACGACAAAGAAACTCAATCAATCAATCAATCAATCAATCAATCAATCCTTTAGTAAATGAGACAGAACATGAAAAAATGAATGTGTCATTAATCAGAAATATTTGAATGCTGAATGCCAAGATAGATTCAAGTATTTTAAACAGCAGATACAACAGAACGACAAAGAAACTCAATCAATCAATCAATCAATCAATCAATCAATCCACCCATTCACAACACACTCACAAAGGAATAAGGAAGAGTCAGCTGGCTGCACGCTTCATGGACAGCACACGCGCGTTCCCATAAGGACAGTTGTCTTGTCACAACAATATTTTCCGCGCCTCATTTTACAGATGTACTCTACCTTTATTGCTACTTCCATCCAGGGAGAGGCTGTTCAGTTTACAAATGTACTGAGCTTTCCTAGTTTTCACAGAAGAGAGTTGTTTGTCACATGCAGGACAGCACAGATGCGCACCTGACCGCAAACACGTCGCGCTTGACGCTTCCATCTCTTTGCTCTCTCATTTCGTGAGTGGATCTTGTTGAAATCTCATTTAAATGTGTTTATTGCATTATAATAGCCATCTTGATGTCATGATGGCACAGTGGAGAGGAGAAGCATCCTGCATGTGTAGGCTATGTACGCGAAAGTGTTGTTCCACCAGCAAATTTCCACGTGAGCAGTGATGTCCGAAAGGGTTAAGTGCTCGAGCGGCGTGCTCACTCCTACAGCATTACATCACTCAGCGGTCCAGAGGTGCGAACCGAGCACTAGGTGGCATCCTAGATGAGTACGGATCCGCGTCTCTCTTCAGTCGAGACATCCAGTCGGCGGTGGCGGGTGTCTCAGGGAACAGTCCCGCGCTCGCTCCCAAAGACAATGCGCAGGTGACAAGAACCGGCTTCCAGGAGTTCGTCTCTGACCCGTGCCGGCTCGAGAACTAGATCAGCGCTGACTTCGCCGTCCGCAGCGCCGCAGGAGGATGCTCGGCCTCACCCCACAAGTCCATGGCTACCTCATTAGGGGTACTCTGGAGAAACAGGTGTCGGGGAAGTGACGTCACGAGCCTCGGAAACCAGAGGTGTGCGCTTCGGAGAGCAAGATGGCAGCGAAATCCGACGGTCGGGGGGTCGTCACCGGTTTCGCCCAGCTGCACAACCTGGACGAGACGGTGGGGAGCTGCGAGGACGACCCGCGGCAGAGCAGCTCCTTCCACATCTGCCACTGCTGCAACACCTCGTCGTGCTACTGGGGCTGCCGGAGCGCCTGTCTGCATTACCTCCTGGGCAAGGGGAGAGACGTCAGGCGGCCACCTCACGAGAAGCGCCTGTGGTTGGACTGCCTGTGGATCGTCCTCGCGCTCCTCGTCTTCTTCTGGGACGTGGGCACTGACTTGTGGCTCGCGCTCGACTACTACTTCAAGCAGGACTACCTCTGGTTCGGACTCACACTGTTCTTCGTGCTGGTGCCGTCGGTGCTGGTCCAGATCTTGAGCTTCAGGTGGTTCGTGCAGGATTACACGGGGGGCGGCCTGGGCACCGTGGAGGGTCTCAGCAGCGGCCGGAGAGCCACGGCGGGCACGAGCGCAGGGGTGTACGGCAGGGTCAGATGCTGTCGCGTATCAGTGTGGGTCTGGCAGACGCTCATACACATCCT
>NW_015627232.1:443309-451530 GCF_001515625.1 Sinocyclocheilus rhinocerous
TCAATCAATCAATCAATCAATCAATCAATCAATCAATCAATCAATCAATCAATCAATCAATCAATCAATCAATCAATCAATCAATCAATCAATCAATCAATCAATCAATCCACCCATTCACAACACACTCACAAAGGAATAAGGAAGAGTCAGCTGGCTGCACGCTTCATGGACAGCACACGCGCGTTCCCATAAGGACAGTTGTCTTGTCACAACAATATTTTCAGCGCCTCATTTTACAGATGTACTCTACCTTTATTGCTACTTCCATCCAGGGAGAGGCTGTTCAGTTTACAAATGTACTGAGCTTTCCTAGTTTTCACAGAAGAGAGTTGTTTGTCACATGCAGGACAGCACAGATGCGCACCTGACCGCAAACACGTCGCGCTTGACGCTTCCATCTCTTTGCTCTCTCATTTCGTGAGTGGATCTTGTTGAAATCTCATTTAAATGTGTTTATTGCATTATAATAGCCATCTTGATGTCATGATGGCACAGTGGAGAGGAGAAGCATCCTGCATGTGTAGGCTATGTACGCGAAAGTGTTGTTCCACCAGCAAATTTCCACGTGAGCAGTGATGTCCGAAAGGGTTAAGTGCTCGAGCGGCGTGCTCACTCCTACAGCATTACATCACTCAGCGGTCCAGAGGTGCGAACCGAGCACTAGGTGGCATCCTAGATGAGTACGGATCCGCGTCTCTCTTCAGTCGAGACATCCAGTCGGCGGTGGCGGGTGTCTCAGGGAACAGTCCCGCGCTCGCTCCCAAAGACAATGCGCAGGTGACAAGAACCGGCTTCCAGGAGTTCGTCTCTGACCCGTGCCGGCTCGAGAACTAGATCAGCGCTGACTTCGCCGTCCGCAGCGCCGCAGGATGATGCTCGGCCTCACCCCACAAGTCCATGGCTACCTCATTAGGGGTACTCTGGAGAAACAGGTGTCGGGGAAGTGACGTCACGAGCCTCGGAAACCAGAGGTGTGCGCTTCGGAGAGCAAGATGGCAGCGAAATCCGACGGTCGGGGGGTCGTCACCGGTTTCGCCCAGCTGCACAACCTGGACGAGACGGTGGGGAGCTGCGAGGACGACCCGCGGCAGAGCAGCTCCTTCCACATCTGCCACTGCTGCAACACCTCGTCGTGCTACTGGGGCTGCCGGAGCGCCTGTCTGCATTACCTCCTGGGCAAGGGGAGAGACGTCAGGCGGCCACCTCACGAGAAGCGCCTGTGGTTGGACTGCCTGTGGATCGTCCTCGCGCTCCTCGTCTTCTTCTGGGACGTGGGCACTGACTTGTGGCTCGCGCTCGACTACTACTTCAAGCAGGACTACCTCTGGTTCGGACTCACACTGTTCTTCGTGCTGGTGCCGTCGGTGCTGGTCCAGATCCTGAGCTTCAGGTGGTTCGTGCAGGATTACACGGGGGGCGGCTTGGGCTCCGTGGAGGGTCTCAGCAGCAGCCTGGGCCCAGGGGTGCACGGCAGGGCCAGATGCTGTCGCATGTCCGTGTGGGTCTGGCAGACGCTCATACACATCCTTCAGATGGGACAAGTGTGGAGGTAAGCGTCCCGTAGCCCGGTGTAACCCGTGCAGAGCAGAGCCGGAGCGGATGCGAGTCTCGCTCTAAGCGTGCGCGTTTCTCTCAATGAACATCGTGAGATCTGTGGCATCAGTGTGCGCTGAAAGTACAGTGCGTTACTGAGGTGAGTCTCACAGTGCATCTGAGGATTCATTCTGCTCAACTCTCTGAGACCGTTGGCGAGACGGGCATCGGGTTTCTCAGGCTCCCCGTGCGTCCCTCAGGAACGACATCCCTCCTTCCTGCGCTCGATATGATTGACACAATTTGCGTTCTTTGATCCTTCGCTCTTTATCGTCATAGGTGCCGTGCGTTTTAACGCAGTCAGTACAGTGTGTGCTCTATCAAGTGAGGAATCGTTCTGACGCGTGCGGGGAATATCGTCTGTGACATGTTGTACTTAATGTCTGATCCACTAGAAATGATGCGACAGTTTTTTTTCTGCAGCAGACAGACGCAGTGGCCGCATTCACATTTGTGTGGAGGCGTTCAGTTTAGCCGGACGAGTTAGCTTGATTTCGATGCCATTTATTATTCATGTCTACTCGTGTTCGTGTTTTCTCCTCTTTACACGATGTGATTATTGCTTAAAGATGAGGCTCTCTGTCATCAGTGGCTCACAATTGTCATGATGTCATCTCTTTAAAGGTGCTACAGCATCTCACGCGAGCGCGCTCTCTCTCTCTCTCTATGCGTGTACAAAAGAAATTCCTTCTCATCTTTCATATAGTCACGATACGGCCGTCTGGATGTATTTACCAAAATAAATGTTAAGTCTTTCTTAAAAGCCAAATGAAACGCTCATTTTGTAGATTACTATAAGTTAAACAATACTCTGCATTGACTAAGGTTTTAAGTTGATTTATAGTTGATATATATTGTAATATTTATTATACAGTAGGCTACGAAGGTCTAGGGATCACTGGGATCTAGAACTGACCCCGTAGAATTCTGACGCTGATTTTCTGCCGTTGCTATGCAACCAGATACGAGTTAAAAGCTTTTCTTCTCACGCGTCTGTTTAGAATATTCAGAATATTAGAATCAATATACGCGAACAATACCCGAGTGACTGACTTTGCTGAGATTGTGAAGTGTGCAACCGGTGTACCCTGAACTATCCCATAATGCCACAGGAGCAAGTGTCAGATTCATAAAGTTTAAAAATAAAAAAGGCAGAGAACTGTGAGCTGTGCAGCTAGTTTTTTTTGTTTTTGAGTGCTAACGGTACTAAGACATCTGTTGATTGCGATTAACGTGTACTTTTTGGTTTATCGTAGGTCAAAGTATGTAGTATGGACTATGGAAACTATTACACAATTCAAATGTCAATAATTAAGATCTTCATTAAATTCAGTACAAATATTTGTATAGGCTACAGCTAAAGTGAAAAAGGCAATGTTTAGCTATAGCTACCTGGATGAAAGGCTTTTGCTGTATTTTTTATTTTTTTTAAATATATTTTGGCTCTTTAAAGATGTGACTCAAGCACTCCTAGTAACACAAAACAGTTACTGCTTCATTGTGCAATGAATGCAAAACCTAAATATAATGGAAAGGCAGTTTTGAGGTAGAATGCTCAGTGGTGTATCATCTTAAAAAAGAGCAGCCTAGCTATAAAAGTGCTGGTGGAAATGGGTCTCTTTTGGCTCCTTTTATGTCTGTGTGAATAAGGTACTCGTATTTAGATTTATACTCATACATTGAACTACTATTGTAACTGTGTGCATATTCATATTTTAATGCTCATATTATTGCATCCGCCAATTCTTATTGCTTTCTACCCAGAAACTTCTGAGGCCACACACTAACTTCACCTCTCAAACTGAACCAATGATTTTCTAAGTCACACCATAACATAATTTCTATGTGAAAACAAAAAAAAAATCTATAGTGGAATTACACAAATCTGTCTTTACAGCAGCTCCTGACTGTTGGACAGATCCTTTTGCCAAAGACTTTAGAAATTGTGCATTTTAAGAAAGTGCATGAGACATTTCTCAATTGGATGTTTATTTATTCATGCTTGGCACGAGAGCCCGATGATGTCTTTGTTGGCTTCGGTAAATAGTCTGATGCGGCAGCTCCACTGCCAAGACCTCGAGCCTTTCCCAATCGTCTTGATTTGAGAGTCAGTCAGTGCAAGCGTTTTGAAAGATAAATGGGAAATAATGGTCAATTAAGCAGCCTAGGGCACTGGTTGTGTGCTTTGTTTAGCTCTTGGCATAACAATTGCTGTTTAGTTAGGGCAACTTTGTGAAAACGAGTACAGCTCAGAATTCTTACTCCCAGCATGATGCCATGTATCACTACTGTTTAATTTGTCAAATTAAAAATTACTGTAAATTTTTTTTGAAGGTTCTTGAAATAAATATATCACAATGTCCATAAAAGCACAACTGTTTTCAATGCTGATAATAATAAGAAATGTTTCCTATACGCCAAATCGGCATACTAGAATGATTTCTGAAGGATCATGTGACACTGAAGACTGGAGTAATGATGCTGAAAATTCAGCTTTGCATCACAGGAATACATTACGTTTGAAAGTATATTCAAATAAAAAAAGAGTTCTTTAAAATGTAATAATATTTCACAATATTACTGCTTTTTTATCAAATAAATGCAGCCTTGGTGAGCATTAGAGACTTATTTTAAAAATATACAAAAATCTTACTGACCCCAAACTTTTAAACAGTAGTGTATATAGGGTTTTTTAAATTTGATTTTGCAGCATGTTTGTAGTCTCTAAAGATAGATTAAATAAAAAAAATAAATGAAGAATGATTTTGAGCATGAGATAAAAATAACATATTATGGTTTGGTGTTGATGAAGATCTGCTTGAGCTTTACACAGATGCCTGGGAAATACTGTAATCCACTCCTTCCCTTCTGTTTTAAGGCACTTCCTCTGTCTCATTTCTTTATGGTGCTGTCTGTGTAAAATCATTGCTTTGCTGCTCTGTCCTCCCCATCCACTAGTTAAAGTCATAATATGCACTTTCCTTTTCTCTCCCTCGCTGCCTGTTTTCCCTTTTACATAAATCTCCACTTGACCTCCATTTCTGTAAAGGAAACTGGAGCATCTGTCGGCCTTCCCATTATTGGAGACTTTTCCCCCCTATGTGTGACGTTTAGAGCAGCCCTCCCTCCATACTCCATCACCTCTAGGACGCTCACCATCTCCATTCTCTCCTGTTTGCCCTCTCAGTGTCACACCTCACACAGAGACTCAGGTAGGATATATAGTCAGCTACTATACAGTATATAGTGGATGTCTGAGAGTGTTACGTAGTGTTTGTTTGAGACTGAGTGCTTGGAGTGGCAGTTTAAATTGGGGTTAAAGTGCACCGACAACTTGTGTCTTGAGGAAATATCACGCAGTAAATGACAAGAAAGCTATTCATTAAAACACAAGGGTCAAAGACATGACACTCATTTTTGTGTCTGCTTTTTAAATGAATAAAAAAAAAAACATTTAAAATGCAATCCATGGATTGTCTGACTTGAATACACCTCTTCTATAATGAGCAAGGTTTTATTTTCTGAATTAAAATTCATTTGAATACTTTTTAAGGTCCATAAACTCAAAAATGCCAGGATGTTACCACTGCCCTGATATCATAATCAAGAAAAAAAAATTTAAATTACTTAAAAGTCCCGTGGTCCCTAATAAAACAGACATACAATTTAACATATACTTAAAAAGAGGATATATTATGGAAATAATACACATACAAGAATATACTTAAGTGCAAACTAAATGTAATATTTTTGGATGCTTAATTGAATGTTATTCACAATTAAATGAAAAGGTATTATAGTTTAAATTTATATTAAATGCAATTGGTTAAACTTAAGAGTGCTTTTTGCTTTCTTTTTATGTAATTTTGTAATTACTTCTTTGAAATGTAATGCAGAATCTACTGACAATCTACTGGCATTTATGGTAAACTAAAACGTAGATGAATGTAATTTCTTCTGAAAAATGTATGTCATATATGTAAGAAAAAATGTATACACATTTTTATATATTTTATATATATTATTTTATATATTTTTATATAAATATAATTATATTTAATGATATTTAGAAAAGAATATTTCATGATAATTGTAGAAAATACTTTTTTACCAAGTATATTAAACGTTGTTCAGATGTCAAACGGTTAAACCATGGCATTTTTAGTCATTAAATTATAACTATTTTTGAAAATGCCCTAAAAGTTTTTTTTAAAAACCATATGAAAACAACTTAATTTCAAGTAGATTTCTAATACTTGAATAAAACTGGATTTCAAAGTGTTTTTTCCTCTTCTTTATCGTGGACAAGCATTCTGTCATTGACCCACAAACACTCAGACAGATAACCTGGTTTCTAGTGCTGGGTAGTAAAAAGAGGTGGGTAGTCTTTTTAAGCACCTCTTAAGATGCCGCTTTATTGTCCAACTGCCTCCTCAAGAGCTTTGTACGAGTAAACAGCCTTACAGTTTAGCAAGTACTGAAGACCCAGCAGCGAGTATGGGCTAATCAATGCGTTACACTGCTGACGTCCTCAGATGTGCTTACAGTAAACACTACTCCGCTGTTATTCACAGCGACCTTGCAAGCATTGTAGAACGCTCTCAGTGAGAGTCTGGGCCTCCTCAAAGACCAGCCACACTCCATGAATTCATTTACACACATAAACACAGGCTCACCACAATATGCAATTGTATCATAGAGATCTGCTGTGGAGTTTGCATGCATTTGTGTGTAATATAGGTAAGCCAGTGAGTGTGATAAATTGTCACAGCTTGTGTGTAAAGGACAGTGGGGTGGAGAGACTGACATGATGCAGTCATGCTGGAATCAGTCCAGCTGACAAAAGCCAAATGCACAATGTAATGTTCTGACTAATTGGTGAGTGTTTTCGCTTGTTAGCGTGTTGGTGTGAAGACCATACTGGGTAATTTATGTGTGTTTCTGTCATCTTGGCAGTAAATTGTAATGACTAATTTGTGAGTGTGTTTACAGATTGGACCACAGAGCGCTATGAATAATCTGAATGTGTTTGATCACACCAGCTGGATTTACGGTTATGATTATGACCTACAGTATGTAGAATGGAGTATTTATTTGTGTGTTTTTTTAAATGTATACTACTGCTCCTCAACCAGTGCTTTCTGTCTTCTTGTGTTTAGCTTGTAGGGCTGTGCTCGATATATCGATACGACGATGTATCGTCATATAGGCCTACTACTTTGCGATACATGTATTGAAGAAAATTAGAGAGTAGAAAAGTGTAAGGTTTCTAAAAATAATGAATAGAGAATAGAGTATAATATAGGCTACAACAAGGTATAATCTGACTTGCAGAAGAACACAACTGGGGTTGCCTGATCCCCGTAATCCCCGAATCGGAGCTTCACACTTGCGCAATACTGAACCTGCCACAATCGCAGAGGATAAAAGTGTTGGCTTTCTGAAAACACCGGTAAGCTTAAAGTTTAGCGATCTCCACTTCGATATTCTATTTTCAGAAAAGTGTAATTCGTCAAGTATGTGTTTATTTACGGGCCGGAGAACAGAGAAAGAGAGAGATTGTGTATGTATGAATTAGGCCTACCTCGGTTTTTGCTGCGTTTCTCTATTTAATTGCTTCAAAACAGTGATGTTATACCAACTCCTTGCTGATAAAGATAATGCAGCTCTTCAGCGGTGAAGCTATTTTATTGATAAAATTGCGGGCAGCGCTGGGAAGTTTCTGTTGCTGAACGTCTCTGTGTGCGCTGTGCAATCTGTGTGTCTGAATGTGTGCGCGTGAGCTACAGTGAAGACAGCACGTTTGTTTAGATTAATATTTTAACCTAGAGAGTCTGTTAAAGGGGTCATATGATGCGATTTCAAGTTTTCCTTTCTCTTTGGAGTATGGGCTTAAAAACAAGATTCAAACAATCCGAATATTGTACTAGGTGGGGATCGAGTGCCCAATGTTAACATGAAACCTACGCCATTACATATATTGTTTGTTATACTGTAGTACAGTGCAGATGTCAACTGCCCTATAGTATGCAATGTTTAATAAACAGCTGCTATACTAAATTCTACTGAGGTGAAATTTAGTGCAGTCCCGCATCGTAACGTGGCCTCTGTAATGTATATATCGTATTGTGACTTTGCTACCGTAACACATCTCTACTACAGTAATGTAGTGCTGATTTCTCCTTGAGATGGTAAAGAGCTCTCAAAGTACATGAGCTAAATTTTTAAGTATTACCAAGATGAAAATTTTAGCTTGACTTTTGATAATTAAGTTGTACGATTTTTGTTGTTAAACGCTGTGGCAGAATTTTAAAGGGACTCTTCACAGATCATGTGCTTGAAAATTCTGTCTTCATCTTGCTACTCGCATATCGCCTGAAATTTGTAAAACATTTTGAAAACAAAAATTGCTGCTTAAACTTAAAAAAAATAAATAAATAAAATAATATACTATATTATTTTAAATCAATGCAAAATCAATGATTATATAGATTATTTTATAGATTTTACACACACACACATATATATATATATACAGTGGGTACGGAAAGTATTCAGACCCCCTTAAATTTTTCACTCTTTGTTATATTGCAGCCATTTGCTAAAATCATTTAAGTTAATTTTT
>NW_015627232.1:451673-457006 GCF_001515625.1 Sinocyclocheilus rhinocerous
ATATATATATATATATATATATATATATAAGTAAATGCATTAGAAGTTAAAGAAGATTTCTATTTCAAATAAGTGCTGTTTTTTAACTTTCTATTTATCAAAGAATCCTGAAAAAAATTTAACAGTTAATAAAATGCTGTATATAATCAAGCAAATGATATATGAACAAATCCCTGTGTAAAAACCTTCAGAATATAGACAGGAATAAAAATGTAAAGTTTGGTGTGTGTAAGTGCTACTGAAGTGGAGATTTATGGCTCAATGTAGGAGAAAAAACTCATTTTGAGAAAACGGCCTTTAAAAATATGTATTGTAATTTAAATCTATTGACACAAATAGATAAAGTGCTATAAAAGAAACACTTAACAGTGTCTTTTGGATGTTTTCTTTCCACTGGTCTGAAAAAACGCTTTATGAAAAACCAAAAAGCCCAAAATCTCAAACTTGACAAGTGCATGAAAAAACAGTGCTTTTGCCTGCAGTGTCTCCCCTTAAAAAAGAAAACAGTTCTTTTAAATGTATTCGATACAATACACTAAAACAATATTATTGTGAAATATTACTGTTTTTGCTGTAATTTTGATCAAATAAATTTAGACTTGGTGAGCACAAGAGAGCACACACTTCTTTAAAAAACATTTAAAAATTTTAATAAATATATATAATTTTTTATATAAATGAACTTTCTTTCAAATAGTTTTCTACTGAAAGCTTAAATGTTTTTTTTTCTCTCTTTTTAACTGGCAGTCAGTGGTATCATCTATCTCTTATCTTATCACTCAATGTGTATGTGATGACAGACGAATGAGTCCCCTGAGGCCTGAGAAAGAGAGAGACAACCATCAGCTTGTGCGCCCACCAGTCAGCAATTAACCATTAGCCATCACACGCTGACCCACAGCTGCCCCTCCACACACACACTCACACAGGTGTACAGGTATGTAGACAGTTTTGTTCACTGTACCGCATTTTTGGGAATCCACGTTACTTTAGCATTTTTACAGTCTTTTACCGTTAAATATCCAGTAATTTTTTACAGTATATTTAAGCAATATCACATGAGCAAAAATGCTACTGATCAGCAGGTGATCTGAAGGCACAACTGTAGGCACAAGACAGTGTGATTGTGAAGTGATATTGCGTTTATGTAAAAGTTCAAACAATAAGCAGTTCATATTGAGTAACTCATATTTTAAGCTCAATACTGATGGTTGTTTTGTCTTTTTTTGCTCTACCAATGAAAATAGTGGAAGCCTCAAGAGAAGTAATCATTGTAGTAGTGGTGTTTCATTCCTAAATGAGTCATTGTTTTAAACCAATCGTTTAAGTGAACAATTCAATGACTCAATTACTTGTCACCACCTATCGGCATAACAAAGTTTTTTGCAGAAAGAGTCACCAATAAAGTCCCCAACAGTAATGCACAGACAATAGTGATCACTGTATTTCTTTCTCGCTATGCACTTTTTGTTCAACAACAAAATGAAAATTGATAGCAATATACTGTAATTGTTATTCTATTTACTTAAATTTATGCGTATGCGAATGCGGGAGACTGGAAACCCAAGCTCATGTGATCTTTGCTGTGTTCAAGTTCAATTTTAATTTGTGTCACGTGAAAACAATATTGTAGAAGAACGATACGTCATGAACTCTTAGCTAAATTTAAAAGAACACAAACTTTAAATCTGGAGTAGATTGCATAATTTTACATTTTGTATTATATGATGAATTATTTTTCTAAAAAAGACACTGCAGAGTGTGATGTCTATTTCACTTAGTCAAAGTCTACTGTGACTGTGGCTTAAACAGTTTCTTCAGTAAGACACTGCTGAAAATACTTGACTAACATTAACTACAAAAAAGGTGCCATCTTCCATTGGATCTTCCAGTGAATGTATCATGTATCAACAACTTCAACAACTGATGGACAGAACTTAGTCCCACCCTACATTTTATTTTTTGATAATCTGATAATCTGTACACCACTATATGGAAAAAAAAGATCTGTCAACGCTTCCATTACATTGCAACTTTAAAGGGGTCATATGATGCTGCTAAAAAGAACATTATTTTGACTTCTGAGTGGCCTCATCTCACTGAAAGCTATACTGAATCAAGAGACTTGTGTTTGAAACGCTCTCCTTCCCCCTGCAATGGGGTGGACTAACCCTTTTTTGATAGCGCATTAAATCTGGACAGTTCCCCTCAGAAGCAATGCCCCCCTGCTAAAACTGACCTAGTTTTAATGGAGAGCATTGCAGTGACCATTCAAGCTGATAGTGCTTAAATGCAATGCCCTACAACCATACTCACTGCTCTCCACTCATGTGTATTAACTCATGCCAGAAGCGTCCACTTCCTCTCTTTCTTTTCTTGCCCAGATATCACTGGATCACACTATTTTATTTTCTAGTGCATCTCTTTTGAGCTCTGTTTTTCTTCCACTCTGTGCATGTGTTGGGGGAGACTTTTTTTGTTGTTGAATGTAATCTCACACATTCCCAGATGTTGACATAATGCAGCAGCCAAGGCTGCCAGAGGAAGTCCTCATGCACCAGTGTGTCAAGATTTCTTTCCATGCTAAATCCTTATATGAATAGTAATACTTCATAAGGATAGTTCAGGTCTGTCATCATTTACTCAATGTTGTATAATGTACTTTTTCTTCTGTGGAACAGAAAATGAGACATTTAGCAGAATGTCTGAGCTTTTTTTCCCCTTAAAATTAAAATGAGTGTGGCTGTCAAGCTTCAAAAATTGACAAATAAATAAATCAATCAATCAAATAAAAGCATATTCTTAGTCTCATGAAGCCTTATGATGTATGTGTAGGGGGAACAGACTTAAAAAAATATGGAGTTATTCATTTTATTGACAGATGACAGTCACTATTCACATGCAGCTTTAAATATTTTCTTTTTGTTTCAGTGAAGAAAGAAAATTATACAGGTTCGGTGTTGTTATTGTTAATTAAAACTTAAACTTTTAAAAATCACTTCATTAATTTAAAGCTGAAAAAAAAAAAAAGTAGAAAAGTTTAAGTAAATACTAATAAAGATGAAAAAGCTCAAAACTGAAATGAAACTGAAATAATACTAAAATAACACTGTACAGGTTTCAGACGGCATGTGAGTGAGTAACATAATTATCATTTTTGGGTGAACTTTATGTAATAATCTTCATAAAATCTCAGTTATACTCCACTTCTCACACAATACCGACTGAAAATCACCCATGAGTGTGAAGATTGCTGTCAGGAGACTATTTACTTAACCTTAATACTTGCTGCTATGACACCTCCTCCACTTCCTCCACCTCCTCTTTCTTTCTCCTTTTTTGTTTTCCTGTCAAACGAGCATGCAGACGCTTACACCTACAAACTCTCATCCCGTGTTTTATTCCTCACTGCCTCTCCCCCTCCCTGTGCTTGTTTCTATCGGGTGCTGTGAGGCGATGACGGTTGTATTAGCAGTCGATTGCGAGGTCACTCTCGCTCAGCTCCACTGAGACACAGCGGTACAGCAGAGGAGCAAAGCAGAAACAAGAGCAACGAACAGAGAGAAAGAGATATCCAACAACAGACAGCTGAGTTTTCTCATTGCTAGTATTGTTTTTCATTACTTCTTGTTGACCAATTTTTAGCACACAGATAATTTAATTTGATAATTGGGTCAGTGACGACAATAAAAATTTTTTCCTACTGATGAATTTATTCAAAAATTCTATGACGAGCAGGTTTTACATTTCTGAATTAAAATGAATTAATTGGGGGTGCAAGAGGTCAAAAATGCTTCTATTATTATTTCCTACTGGGAAAATTGATAAAACAGGAAATTATGTCATTGAGAGGACCCCGCAGCAGAATATATATATTCTGTTTTCAGTTTAATGTTTAGTTTTAGTTAAAGTTTTAGTAATTTTGTTGTATGTTTTTGTAATTTTTATTAGTGTTTGTTGTTTTTTCAAGATGTAAGGAAAATATGCTGTAACCTTACTTTTTTTATCTGACCCGGGATTTTGTAGGTCAGTGAATCAATTCATGGAGAAATACTATATAATAATTGTCCATCCAGTGTTGAGATTTTCAATTCAAATACAAAAGGGATCCAGCTTCCGGCTATAATTCAACTTTTATTTTAATGAACTGAAAGTGCAGATGGAGATACACAGTATTAGACAATTCCCTTGCTGCAAGCTATTTCATAAAACGATGGGGACAAAATCAGCTGTGACGAAGTCCCCACCGTAAATGACAGTTATGGTAGAAGAACATCTGGGAGGTCTCCTGACATATCTTTTGGGAATCCTATAACTGCACACAAATGCAACATCTTTGGTTGAAGAAACAGCATGAAAATGAGATTCCAATCCAAGAAGACTGACCTGTCTGTGCTGCCCCATGTAAGGAAAGCTGTGTTAGGGATTCCCCTCATCACTAACGCGGGCCTCTGCTCAACGTGACTCACATCGAGGTGCCAATCAGGGCATCAGAGACAGCGAGGCACCCAGAGCTGGCTGTGCGAGGACACAGTCTGTTAATCCTACACTATGAATAGACTGATGAGAAACCTCCCATTACGCTGGATCCTTTGGGGAAAAAATTTGAGCCTGAGTTTATGGGCTGTTGAATGTTTGCAATACGTATTGGACAGATGGTGCTGTTGGGTTGACAGTGGGGCACCTCGTCCTAGTTGAGAATTTCAGTTCCCACAAGATCGGTAAAAACTGCTGTTCCAATTCACAATACCTCTTTTATGGGTGCATTCACATCCTTATAACCTTTATACGTATAGCTAACGTGATGTTTTCCTCCTTGACAGGTAGGACATCATTGTGCACACACGTGTTATACCAGAGGCATCATGCACCAGTTTTACGGAGGCAATTCTGGATCACTTGGTGCTCTAGTTCAGATAAGACATGAAGAAAAAAAAAACTTTTTTCAACACTAAAATAATAATATGCATTTTTGTTTAAAAAAATGGATTCAACATAATATTGAATAATTAATATAATATTACAATATTTTGAATTAGATTTTATTTTTATATTTTCAGTTTTAAAGGGGTCATATGATGCGATTTCAATTTTTCCTTTCTCTTTGGAGTGTTACAAGCTCTTGGTGCATAAAGAAGATCTGTAAAGTTGCAAAGACTAAAGTCTCAAATCCAAAGAGATATTCTTTATAAAAGTTAAGAGTCAGCCACACCTACCTAAAACGTCTCGTTCTAACACGCCCCCACATGTCTACATCACAATGTGGGAAGATTTGCATAACGCCGCCCAAATGTGCACGCAAAGAAAGAAAGCGTGGTTTCAGGAACAGCAGT
>NW_015627232.1:457064-458561 GCF_001515625.1 Sinocyclocheilus rhinocerous
GACCCCTTTAATTCACTACTTCAGAGTTATGTGCCCTCTAGAAGCTTGCGTTCTGCAAGTGAACGGTGTATTATTGTGCCATCTAAAAGAGGCACAAAATCACTTTCACAACGCATTGGATAGCTGGCCAATCAGAGCACACCTCGCTTTTCAGACCGATTAGTTTTGTAAAAATCGACGCGTTTCAAAAAGGCGGGGCATAGAGGAGAAACAATAATGTACAGTATGTGGAAAATAATGTGTTTTTTGAACTTTAAACTGCATAAACACATTTCATTACACCAAATACACAAAATAATGTTCTTTTTAGCAGCATCATATGACCCCTTTAACTTTGTTTTTTTTATGTTTTTGTTGTTTTTTGTCATTTATACACACACACACACACACACACACATATTTAAAATGTCTATATAGTTATTATTATTTTTATTTATTAACTGTAGTTTGTTTAGAAGTTTTTTTCATGGTTTTAGTTTTAAAGAGTACCTATTATGAAAAATCCACTTTTACATGTTGTTTGAACATAATTGTGTGTTGGCAGTGTGTGTACACAACCACCCTATAATGATAAAAATCCACAAATTCCTGCTTTTTAATCCCCATAAATCATAAGCAGTGTCTCAGAACAAGCCGTTCGCAGAATCAGGCTCCAGCCGCTCCGCCCACAACTGTTGACGGACAGTGCCGTATTAGCAGAGACCCCGCCCTGAGTAAGCCGCACACAATCCGCCATGTCCATCTTCATGCTAGAGCATTTAAAAGCAGCATTCAAGCAAGAAATTTCTTCTTGTTAAAGCTACAGAAATTATTCATTCAAGAGCAGTGAGTGATTTTCTGTTTTTATTTTGTTGTTTGGGTCATATTAACAGCGTAGTCAGCAGTATAGGTACTGTATATTACACTGCTGTCACTTAATACACAGATCTAATATTATATGTATATTATAATATACAGTCAGCTCCATATATATTTGGACACTGACATAATTTTCATAATTTCGGCTCTGTATGCCACTAGAACAGGATTAAAAATAAAACAATCAAGATTAAATTGAAGTGCAGACCTTAAGCTTTTATTCAAGGGGTTGAACAAAAATATAACATAAAATGCTTAGGAATTACAACAATTTTTATACACAATCCCCCCATTTTCAGGGGCTCAAATGTAATTGGACAAATAAATATAATCATAAATAAAATGTTAATTTTTAATATTTTATTTAGAATCCTTTGCAGGCAATGACTGCCTTAAGTCTTGAACTCATGGACTCATCACCAAAGACTGGGTTTACTCCTTTGTGATGCTTTGCCAGGCCTTTACTGCAGCTGACTTCAGTTGTTGTGTGTTTGTGGGTCTTTCTGCCTTTAGTTTTGTCTTCAGCGAGTGAAATGCAGCTCAATTGGGAGATTGACTTGGCCATTGCAGAATATTCCACTTTTTTCTACCTTCAAAGACTCCTGGGTTGCTTTTCTGTATCTTTTGTGTCATCGTCCC
>NW_015627232.1:460193-461002 GCF_001515625.1 Sinocyclocheilus rhinocerous
GCCTTAAGTCTGGAACTCATGGACATCACCAGAGACTGGGTTTCCTCCTTTGTGATGCTTTGCCAGGCCTTTACTGCAGCTGACTTCAGTTGTTGTTTGTTTGTGGGACTTTCTGCCTTTAGTTTTGACTTCAGCAAATGAAATGCATGCTCAAGCGGGTTGAGATCAGGAGATTGACTTGGCCATTGCAGAATATTCCACTTTTTTACCTTCAGTAAGCCCAGTGCCACTGGAAGCCATGCATGCTCATGCTATCACACTGCTTCACCATGTTTCACAGATGATGTTGTATGCTTTGGTTCATGAGCTGTTCCGAGCCTTCTCCATACTTTTTTGTTCCCATTATTCTGGTACAGGTTGATCTTAATTTCAGCTGCCCAAAGAATGCTTTTCCAGAACTGGTCTGGCTTTTTTCTAATCTGAAAGTCTAATCTTGCCTTGTTTGCACTTTGTGGCCAACCCTCTGTATTTGCTCCACTGTTGTCCTCCATGGACATCCAGGCCTTTTTATGTTGCTGAGCTCACCAGTGCATTCTTTTTTTCACATAATCTCCCAAACTGTTGATTTGGCAACTCTGAATGTTCCTGCTATCTCTCTGATGGATTTGTTTTGTGTTTGAAGCCTAACAATTGTCTGTTTCACTTGTATGGAGAGCTCCTTTGTGGGTTCACAGCAACAGCTTCCAAATGCAAATGACACACTTAGAATCAACTCCAGACCTTTTACCTGCTTAATTGATGCAGAAATAATGAAGGAATAGCCCACATCTGTCCATGAAATGGCTTTTGAGTCAACTGTCCAATTACTT
>NW_015627232.1:461511-503497 GCF_001515625.1 Sinocyclocheilus rhinocerous
GCCTTAAGTCTGGAACTCATGGACATCACCAGAGACTGGGTTTCCTCCTTTGTGATGCTTTGCCAGGCCTTTACTGCAGCTGACTTCAGTTGTTGTTTGTTTGTGGGACTTTCTGCCTTTAGTTTTGTCTTCAGCAAATGAAATGCATGCTCAAGCGGGTTGAGATCAGGAGATTGACTTGGCCATTGCAGAATATTCCACTTTTTTACCTTCAGTAAGCCCAGTGCCACTGGAAGCCATGCATGCTCATGCTATCACACTGCTTCACCATGTTTCACAGATGATGTTGTATGCTTTGGTTCATGAGCTGTTCCGAGCCTTCTCCATACTTTTTTGTTCCCATTATTCTGGTACAGGTTGATCTTAATTTCAGCTGCCCAAAGAATGCTTTTCCAGAACTGGTCTGGCTTTTTTCTAATCTGAAAGTCTAATCTTGCCTTGTTTGCACTTTGTGGCCAACCCTCTGTATTTGCTCCACTGTTGTCCTCCATGGACATCCAGGCCTTTTTATGTTGCTGAGCTCACCAGTGCATTCTTTTTTTCACATAATCTCCCAAACTGTTGATTTGGCAACTCTGAATGTTCCTGCTATCTCTCTGATGGATTTGTTTTGTGTTTGAAGCCTAACAATTGTCTGTTTCACTTGTATGGAGAGCTCCTTTGTGGGTTCACAGCAACAGCTTCCAAATGCAAATGACACACTTAGAATCAACTCCAGACCTTTTACCTGCTTTCTTGATGTAGAAATAACGAAAGAATAACCCATGTCTGTCCATGAAACAGCTTTTGAGTCAACTGTCCAAATACTTGTGGTCCCTTGATAAAGGGATCTTGTAAAAAGGAGCATAATAGGTGCTCTTTAACATTATCAATAGTAACATATTACTTATCAGACACTTACACATACAGTACAAATATTCTTGGACCTGATTGGACAGATCAAATTCAGAGATGTAAATGGATGGATTCTACCATACTTTATAAAGCCTTTTTTAACCTCAAATAATTGTGATATGTAACTTACTTAAACTCTCAGGAGACACGTGCCCCCTCAGTCTGAATGGGCATGAGGTGTGTACTGTACGTGCTCCACCTCTGCACTGAGAGAGAAAAAGTCATGAAATCGCCATCTCCCACCGGGAATACTCTAGAACTGTGCTCATCATGGTTACTATACTTTCACACGAGGCCCCTGTGAGGCTGTGGCAGGCTGTTTGTATGGCCCCAGGCTGTGCGGGGTGCTGCTATATCTCTGAAAACATCACACTCTGCACTCTAATGGAGACATACAGCGAGATTGAGAAGGAGAGGGAGGGGAAAATGGGGAGAGGAGAGAAACGGGGAGTTGACTGTAATGGAACTGAATTAAATTGAGGGCAATACAAAATTAAACTGAGTTACAGTAAACTGAATCAAGGCATAAAAAGAAACTGTTTATTTTCCTCTCTTATTCATCTTTTGTTGGATGCTCTCCACTGTTCCTCTGTCATCAAATGTTTGTTCAAAAGTTACTCACTAGAGTGGATTACAAAGCAACATCAGGATGTATAGTATAACATGGTAAATCTGTGGTAAAGCTGACTGAAATCAGCACGGCATCTGCCAAAATAAACTGGTCATTTGTCAAAACTGTCGTGTCGCATTCAGAAAATGTTTTTAACAATTTTCTAAGTTCAATTCAAAAACATCACAATGATCCACAAGTAATCCACATAATTCCAAATGATCCATCCAGTCTATCAATTAACATCAATGTGAAGAGAAAAGCTGTGTTTCTAAGAAACAAATCCATCAAGGCATTTTAACTTTAAACTGTCTCTTCTGACCAAAATACCAGTCCATAATCCATAATAACACTTCCTCTAATGATCCCCTGTTGTCCTTTCACATCAAAACCCATCAACATATTTGTTTAAAACCGTTTTCGTTTGTAAACGGTGCTTGATCTGTTCATATTTCTTCACTACAGAGGATCCATTGTTGAGTAAGTGACGTAATGCTAAATTTCTCCAAATCTGTGCTGATGAAGAAACAAACGCATCTACATCTTGGATGGCCTGAGGTCTGATTCATTTTTGGGTGAACTATTTCTTTAAATGTAATCTTTAGCAAATCTCAGAATGAATATCCATCCAATATCATTCTGTTTCATTTTCTAATCTAGCCATGCTTCTGTACTTGCTACTTGAGCAAGCATGCTTGTGTCTATCTGTTTGACAGCTAACAATGTAACACTGAGCATTGTCAGTTTATGTAAGCATCTGTGATGAGGATCTCTCTCTCTCTCCCTTTGTCTCTCTTGTCTTTGTTTCTCTCCCTTTGTTGCTGCTTTAAACCCCCTCACACAAATGCACATCATATGGGAATGGGTGCCGACACAAATTTACTGATATACACACCAAATACAGACCAGGGACCAAAAAAACAGACTACTGAGACTATGGCTACGTCTACATTAAAGGGATAGTTCACCAAAAAATGAAAATTCTGTTATTAATTACTCACCCTCACGTCATTCCAAACCTGCAAGACAAATTTTCGATTTAATCGTCCAGCCCTACTTCTGGGTTAGTCTCTGCCGCCATTCACGAGAGAATTTACAGAACAAAATTATTAATGGCTGCACCTTGTTTACATGCATCGTGGTACTCTCGTGAATGGCAGCGGAGACTGACCCGGATGAAATTGCTGAATAAAGCCACTATTTTTGTTTTCTTTGCGAACAAAAAGTATTCTTGTAGCTTCATAAAATTAAGGTTGAACCAATGATGTCACATGAACTATTTTAACAATGCCCTTATTACCTTTCTGGTCCTTGAATGTGGTAGTTGTGTTGCTGTCTATGGAGGGTCAGAAAGCTCTTGGATTTCATCAAAAATATCTTAAGTTGTCTTCCAAAGATGAACAAAGGTTTTACGGGTTTGGAACGTCATGAGGGTGAGTATTAATTACAAAATTTTAATTTTGGGGTGAACTATCCCTTTAAAGGGTTAGTTCACCCAAAAATGAAAACTAGCCCATAAATTACTCACCCTCAAGTCATCCTAGGTGTATATGACTTATATATGCGCAGCGCTGACCTTATAGGTCATTCCCCCGGAACTGCTTCCAGTGTACAACAGTGAGCGCAAGCTACATTAAAGTGATTATTACGTTTTGAATGTGGATATTTTTCTTACAAAAACGCATCGATTCGCTACAGAAGGCCTTTGTTCACCCCCCGGAGCCGTGTGAGACACTTTTTTTTATGGATGGGCACATTTTATTTAACTGCTTTTGGACGGATGCATGCAACACCCGCTGAGTGCCATGAAACAGCTTGAAAAATCAAAGACAATTTTTAATATAACTCCGACTGGATTCGTCTGAAAGAAGAAAGTCATATACACCTAGAATGACTTGAGGGTGAGTAATTTATGGGCTAATTTTCATTTTTGGGTGAACTAACCCTTTAGTCTGAAAACATTTGAATCTTTTTTTTTCTGTGTTTTGGCCTTCTGTTAACACTGAGACACCATTTTTGTGCTGTGAAAACAGGTTTTGAAGATTCTCTCCCAAATGGATAAATTTAAAAACGCCATTTTAACATTATAGTGTGGACAGAGAGGTATTTGAAAATGATGATGCATGCTTTGTACACTCTGATATTACATTCCTGAAAAGATGTAGAATATTTACTTGAAATTTTAAAAATATTATTATTATAAAAGCTTGAAATAGATTTTTTCCCCTTTTTTAATCCAAAAAAGTTCTTTTTACTGGCAGCATTTGAATTAGATTTTGATACTCAGTTTTTACGTTTGTTCTCAAACCGCACTGAATATTTGTATTCTTACACATTTTTGAGGATTTCATGGTTTGTGATTGTGACTTCTGTTTTAAACGGTGAAATGAAAGCAGCTATAATCTGTTTACAAATAGGCCATGTTTTTGATCATTTACAATTAGCAGTCGTATTAAAGCAGCTGTTCTGAACTGTACAGCATTCAAGCATCTGTTTCCATCCACGTTTCATTCACCCACCCACCCACAATACATCCATCACGCCGCCAGCTGCCTGCGGTGGAGGTGACACCAAAACTTTGATCAGTTTTGATCAGAACCCCTGCTCCAGAAAGGTCTCCATTCAGGTGTCCAGCAGAGATACCCCTCAGAAAGTGTTTGAGGGTGATTGTCAGGGATGAGTGCTTAAGCCTGTGTGGAGGAGGAGTACGTGGACTGTATTTTCTGCCCACTGTTGGCGTCAGCGACTTTTTCCTGCTCAAAGCTGGTTTTCCAGGACTTGTCGTCTTCAATTTGTTCTCAATGTGTCACTGACATTTTTAGTTTTTTTCTGAAGTAGAATGCTTCAGGGACTCACCTGCTCGCCGGAATGTGCAGTGCTTGAAGCAAGTCAGGATTAGGAACGATAGCAGTCTAACGTTTCCATCGAGGATCTCTTTATTTGAGAAAAGTGAGGAAAACCTCCCAGTCAAGGCTGTGACTCACTCAGCTTCTCTGGAGTGATAACACATCCGGATTTAATAAAAAAAAAACTTGGATAATTGTATTTTCTGATCAATCCAGGCTCACTGAGGGTGTGTGTGTGTATGAGGGAAGTTTGCCTGCATAGACGCCTGATTTGATTGACATTTGATGTTTTAGTAGTTTGTTAATAATGTTCTTTCTCACACATATCTGCCCTAGTTTCTCTCTTTGTTCATCCCTTCCTCCATTCTCTTCTACACTCCACTGTTGTCTCTATAAAAAATGAGGGCTGTCAATCGATTGAATATTGTAATCAAATTAATTGTGATATTTCAGTTAATTATTCAAATTAACAACACATAGGAATATTTGCTGAGAAAAGACCTCACACAAAGATAAAAATGTTCCATTAGTCCGGCAGATCAGTAAAGCATTTAATAGACAAAAAGTTGCTTTGTTTTATTTCCATTTCATTGAACATAAGTTTTTCACTTGCCTACAGCATATAAATCCATTCATTGTGTTTGAGGTTGACTGAGAGGCTGTTCACATGCATGGACATTTTTTCAGTCTAATGTTTTTCAGTGTCTCACGCCATGAGCACTGTGTTTTTATGAATACTGTGTGTCAAGTTTAATAATAGTGAGTCAGTCTACTTCTGTTGCACTCTGTCTAGCTGTTTTTCAACATAAGAACACATCACATGTCCTGTTTATTGGACAGGCGCATTGCCTGCAATAGCAGCTATAGGGCTGCAAAAATCGTGAAGGTGGCACTTCAAGCTAGAATTTATCCAGTGGTAGGAAAATTCCTTATAAACAGGGAGCATATTTAATTAGATATTATCTTTTAATCGTGTTGCTTTTTAAAGAACAAGTCACAGAAAATGAATGCAGATTTGAAAGAACCAAAAATTATTGCCAAGAGACTGCAAGAGTTAACAGACTATATTTAAAACATCTGCAATAATGAATAAAATACTCAAAAAATACATAGTCATATTTTATTTGGTGCCAGGAAGGAGAATTTATTTATCCTTTTTTCTGTTACTTGGGAAAAGTGGATTTCTTTTTGCTGTTGCATTACTCTTTCAGTAATAATGCAGAAACTTCAAAATTCAAAATGACTTAAAATTAATTTTCTCCATAAATTAGCCTTGTGTGTACATTTCATGCAAAAGCAACACATTTTGGTGTATTTATTACTTCTATTTATATACAGTCAGTAAATATAACTATTTTAAGTTCAAAGCTACAGTTTGGGTTTGCTTGTAGATTTATTTTAATGTAAATGTGATTCACCTCATGTAAATTAGATTTTATAATGAGCAAGTTTGAAATATTTCACACAGTCACACACTCCCAATAATCACTTTTATAATTTATGGCTATGATTAAAAGAAATACTCAATGTATTAACCTCAAAAAACACTTTTTCTATAGAGCCACAGCCGTTACGCAGCAGAAATGCTGTCAGTGTCAAAGCACAAAGGGAATCTGCTACACTGCTGTTTTGCTGCCATGTGTGCAATGTGGGCTTATTGTGCATTTAGTGCATTGCATAACAGAAGTAATTAAATCAATAATGTGTTTTTATCATGGAACATGTGCCAATATATATATATATATATATATTTTTTAATAGCCACCCACTTGAGTCGGTCTGACCCCAGCATGACCCAACTTATTTCCAAGCCTGACACACACAATGGCGTAAACACCAGGCTAGTAAACAGACAAACTGTGTTAAATAGACCCAGACAGAAATGTATTTGTTTGTGTAGTGAGGTGAAATTGGTTGTCAATGCACGTTCAGATAGGCACACGCACACACACCCGCGCAAAGCTGCCGATGTGACTCACTGTGAATGATAGGCCACCATGTAGGTGGACAAGCCAGCAGGAAATTATAATGTAATCCACCTCAAAATAGTGGGAGCAGTATATATACGATGTGATGACCTGTTAAGACCTTTTCCTGCTGCCGCTGGGATCCTTTCCCTGGGGAGCAAGCGAAAATCCTCTGCGTATCTTTGTATGAACACCTGACCCGTAACGTCTGTGTTCCACTATTAGTAAGTGTTGCTGATATAATACATCTGTCTGCGTGACTCACACACCGAACACTAAGATGGCCAGTCTGTGTGAGTGGAATCAATGTTTTGACAGAGAGCGTGTTTGGCGCACGCTCGCTTCTTTTATGCTGGAACAGAATGGGGTTGACTAACGGAATTGGACGTGGGTGATTGATGATCAAGAAGGCTTTGTCACCGCTGTTTACTTGACCTTTTCCTCCTTCTCTCTTTACTTCATTTTCTGTTTCTCTCTTTCCTTCTATCTGTATTGATGCTCATTAAACTGTGTTTTCTAGTCACTATAGCCCCTCAGCCTATAACCCCTATTTCTTCTTATTTTATGTCTTTTTCCTCTCTCTCATTATTTGTTCCTTTCTACCTGTCTCACTTGCTTTGTCTTTGTAACTCCAGGCTTTTTTTTTTTACACCTGTATTAAAGACCCCATTAAATCAATTTGTATGCCTTTCAAGTGTTTTAGCTTTAAGCTGATCTGTATGCTAATGTACCTAACTATATTTACCAACATACTAATTAAAAATGTTCAAAGATTTACAGACCAAAATTATTAATGGCTTATCCTGCACTACTGACTAGCAGCTAGCAGGTAACAAATCATGTTCATGACTGTGCTAAAGGCACCCGAACGTCCTGTTTCAGTAGGGAAAAAGTCACCACAGGAAAGAAAATTGCGCTGGTATTGTCTTATGGGTGATGAAATATCTCTAGTTTTTTTTTTTTAGGTGATGCAATCACAAGTGGTCAAAACCTGATGATAGTTGGGAAACATGAGATAAAAACATATTTGCTAAAGCAACCATGCCATTTTAGTTGGCTTCCACGAGTCTTTGAGATCTTGTTTTGTGACGTGTGTTTCACAGGACTTGTACACGAGCGCTCCACATCGCAAGTGCAGTACTTTATCGGGTGAGCTTCTGAGCAAGTTTACCTCATCAGAAAAGCCATAGATATGGAGCTGGTTATATGATGCAAATGCCAAAATGTGTCAGTTTACAAAACATGCACTATGGTAAAAGTCTCTTGAGGTCATAACATATATTGTGCCATGCAAACCTGCATGCAAAAATAAGTCCTAAGAACAACAAAGGATCCTGCTAGCGCTCATAGATATAGAGTAAAAGGGAATCCACTGTGTTCTTGTCTATTTCTGTAGGTATCCATCTCTGTCTCTGTGAGTGTCTATAAATATCTATTATAAGTATCTCTGTCTGTATGAGTGTTGAACACTGAAGGATCTTTTTGTGAATTAAATGAAAACTCCACAGTCCTTGAATCTCAGTCATTCAGAGGTGTGTGTGTGTGAGAGAGAGAGAGAGTTAGAGCACTTGTATGTGTGAATGTGTCACATTAGCAGTGAGATATTGTCAGATTATTAGTGATCCACGGGATACAACAATGCAAATGGATCCAAATGGCTCAAAACAATAGGTTGCCCCACCCACTGTGTGAAATGGTTCTTTTGTATTGCAAACATGATACTTGACTCTGAACAGCTGCTAATCATTATTTTTTTGTCTATAATATTCTGACCATTGGTACCCGCCTCACACCTAGATACACCATCATTGCATCTTTATTGTGTTTAGGGCATACGCGCGAGTGTCGCGACACATGTTTACATTAATCTACACTCCGCCTCCAGCAGCGCGGGGGTGTTGGAATGTTCAAAAACAGTATACCGTCGCTCAGCCTTTTCAAACTTCTTTTTGTCCCCAAACGAAGAACGAAAACGAACTCGTTTGAAGTATATCGGGGCCTTTACATGTAAACACAAACATAAGCACAATACAGGTCGCTTTCACCATTACCATTACTATTGTGAAAATTTGTTAGCACAAACAAATTTATACCAATCTGGAGTGCCGCAGGAATGATGTATTTTTGTAGGCCAACTCAGAAGTTAACATCACCTTGGCCATAGCAATAGGATTTTTCCATTGATTTTTGGATAATTGCGAAAAAAAATTACCTCTGTGACCAACAAAATGTTCTGATTCTTATACAATTCTAAGCTAAAGTTGGTCTCTTTATTTAAAATCTACAGAATACCCTGTTGAAAAAAAGCATATGCTGGTTAGGTATGTTTTGAAGCATGGCAGCTGGATTGAGCTGGTCTAAGCTGGTCCATGGTTGGTCATGAGCTGGTTTAAGCTGGTCCTGAGCAGGAGCTATAGTTGCTCAACCTGCTTAGGACCAGTACATGACCAGTTTAAACCAGCTCATGACCAGCTAAGGGCCAACCAAGGACCAGCTTAAACCAGCTCAAACCAGCTTAAACCAGCTTCCATGCTTCAAAACATACCTAACCAGCAAATGCTGTTATTTTCAACAGGGTAGTTTGCAAGAGCATGATTATAAACACACGTAAAAAGGGGACAAGTGAGTAGATGAGTTTTCCTGTTCGGTGTGATGAGGTTTAATTGATTTGTTCCTGACAACCTCTGTAGTCCCATTTAGCCACTTTTTAGCAACCGCCTTTTTCAAGATATGTAAAAGTAAAAAAAAAAAATTCACAAGTGAGGTATTACTAATGTATTTCATATCATATAATTAAACATGAAAACATCTTGAGCTTGTGCTACAGACTTTAAGGCATTTGACATTTCATGAAACCCATTGACTTCAAGACGGTGGAACCCAAAGTACAAAAATGCTTATTTTCTTGGGTTTAGGGCTCTCTTATTTTCACACACTTTTTTAAAAATACTACATGACTTGGGATCCTAGTCTTTGATATTTGGGTAATATATAAATTGTGAAGCAGCTCTGAAAATGGCTTGACATAAGGTCCAGCAGCACTGCAAGCTGATGACTTGTCTGTCACCGTCTGTCGTCATGGTCAGACTGACTCATATAGGACATACGCTCTGTGTCAGGAGACACAGCCTCTCCTCAGCCACCTCTGAGCTCACGGTGAGACAGCACAAGTACAAGCCCAGCAAAGTTAGAGCATCTGCACCAGGCCCAACGACAGGGCCAGGAAGGTGTATTTTGATGGATGATTTGAGAACTGCAGCGTCTTCATTTGTGAGCAATATTTTCGAGAGGCGTAACTGATTCATGCCTTCCCAGGCTTACTCCCCATGGGAAGCAATTCAAAACTGCACATTTGTTCCCCTTATTATCTCTCAGCTAAGCATGTCGGAAATGGGACACGAGGCATTTCCATCCTGATTTGTGTGTTTTTGACAGAATAAACCTTTGAACGTTTGCATGAAAGCACCGTGTAGATGTTCTTGACGCAATAATCTATCATCATCATAAAGGCATGCGCTAAGCTGCGAGGTGTCGAGGGAGAGGGGAACACGATCAACGCGCCCTCAAATGTTACAGATGTACTATCAAACACTCTTTACGTGCTCCCTCCTAAGAGACCTGCGTAGAGCAAAGCAGCTGCCATTCTTTTGCACGATGGCTTTTTTGTTGCTTAAATACAGTGTACAATTATCCCCAGAGCGCACAAATCTCCCCGCGTTCCTCCCAGCATCCTGTTCCCCTTCTGATTTACCTCCACTCCCAAACTCCCCTACATGTGAAGGCGGAGTGGATATGTCCAGTAGGGCTTGTCTGGGGGAGGGGGTGCTTGTGAAATGGTATAGTCTGATAGATGGAGTGGGCATGAGACAGTGTGTGTGAGCGGAATAGTAAAGGAGCCCTGGAGACGGAGAGGATGGAGGCACAGAGCCAGAAAATTGCATTGCATATTTGGTGATTAGTTTACCTCATGGGTCTCTTTCTTCCCATCGCTCTCTTTAGTCTTCCTTTTCTTCTTTATCCTCATCTTCATCCTGGTCATTCCTCTATGGTGCATATCATCCTTGTTTCTCACATTGCCTGTCTCACAAGTTATCTCTGTATTGCCCATATCACCTTTTTCTATTTCCTTTACTGAACATTGAGATTCTATGACTTTTACAATACGTTCTCAGGGCTTTTTGTTTATTTGACATTTAAGAAATTATTCACGTTCAGAGTTTAAATGAACTGAAATTGAGGCTGATTTGATAATGATTCTTTTGGACACATTTGTGAACTGGTTTAATCAATTCATTTAAACTGATTCATCATTTGCTCTCTAGTCCGACACCCTTGCAAGTTTTACTACACACAAAATCAATATTTATCATATTAACTTTTAGAACATAACTAGAAAATGTATGTAATTTAATATTCACTATAGAAATTACCATGACTTTATAATAAATTGTTTTTAATTAAATGTATTTTTATTAATTGTTCCATCCCTGGAGCACATCATTTTATTATTTATTCATTTATTTATATATAAAAGAAAAACAAATTCAGTGAAATTCAGAGATTATTACATATTACAAATGGTTGCCATCAGTGCTGGATACAAAATTTCTTAAAGGGAGAGTTCACCCAAAAATGAAAATTCTCTCATCATTTACTCACTCATTCTCATGTTGTTCCAAACCTGTATGCGTTTCTTTCTTCTGTTGAACACAAAAGAAGATATTTTGAAGAATAGAGTTTTGGGTTTTTTTGACTTCCATTGGGGGGGGGGTATCCATACAATGGAGCTCAACAGGAGACAGAACTGTTTGGTTACCAACATTCTTAAATATCTTTTTTTGTGTTCCACAGAATAAAGAAAGACATACAGGTTTGAAACAACATGACAATAACGAGTTTATTAACATTTCTGAAGGCATCAATAATTTCATCTGCAGGTCTGCAGGGTTCCTCATAATATCATTCCCTGTTTTGTTTTTTCTGCAGATTAATTGCATCACATGACTTTGTTGGTCACACCACATGACTTGTTTTGGCAGATAGACGTTTTTCAAATATTAACCAGTCAAACAGTTTTGTTCAAATGTTTTAGATAATGAAATAATAAGTAAATAATGTTTTTCAGTTATCTTAATAAACTTTTCAAGAATTAAATTCTTTAAATAAGGCTTTTTTCTTCATTATAATATCAGGACGGTTCTATCACCCTGACATTTTTGACTTTTCATTGTTTGCACCTATCATTTTTATTATTTTGTCTTGTGGACGACATAAATGTCTGTTATGTGAAATAGCTTACTCAGTACTAAATAAAAAACAACATGCTATTTTTATGATCCCTCTTTTTTTCTACTAACTTTGTGTAGATTCTGCAAAGTCTATGAAAACTTATAACCACAACTATATATATTTATTTAGGAAACACCTTGTTCAGTATTCTTTTCACTATAACACATGATTTGTTTCAACCGTCCTCAAAGCTCTGCTCAAGATAAGTATAGGCAAATTTCAGTATCCTCACTGCTGAGTACAAACTTCAGCACTGCTCCCAAGTCAGCGATTCTGTGAGGGAAAAATGTCCTTTTTGAGACTTTTTCGCTCAGCCTTTGTGCAAAGCAACACACTGAAACCATACTGTTTAGAATGGCAAATTGCCTGCTTATAAATGCAGACACTTGCAAATGCGTGCAAGTTAGCGTGCTCAGCTAGTGTGTGCTGCCACCGACTAAACTAGCAGGCAGAAATCTAAGACCTTCGGGAGATAGTATTGATAATTGATTTCAACTGACGTGCAGTCGAGACAGTTCTCTGAAACTGTAAGTCACCTGTCGTAATTACAGCCTCAAATAGGATAAACCTGCACGACGTGCTTTTCAATGACTGAAAGGGAAATACAGGCAGCCACAGCGTTCTCCTGAAAAGCAAGTAAATCAAGCGCTTTCTTTTAATCCAGGCTTAGTCTGCGCCCATGTCTAGTTGATGGGAGTTCTCAAAGCTCCAAAGGCGGCAGAGAAAACCCTGCTCTCTTCCATACTGCCAAAAATTGTCCATATTCTCTTTGTTTGCAATCAAAGGACACTCTGCTGTCATTACATCACTCAGCTCCTGCATTCTCTTTGGACTCGGGTCTCTTTGAAACTCAGGCATTGTTTGTGTTGTATTTGCACAAGCCTGATGTTTGTTTAGTTATGAAACTCCACGGAAAGCATCGGAGATGAATCGATGAAAGTCTCAGCATGAAATAATTTACTGCTTACATAAAGCCTAATGATCATCCAATAAGCCAGCCAACAAAAATTAACTAAAAACCGCTTTGATTAGCTTACTGTTATTGCTTTTTCGCAGCGATGGAGATGCATCACCGTGGGCACGAATATACATTTATATCCGAGTGAAGAATCAGAACATCCCAGGCAAAGTCACGGTGGCCTCTGATTGGCTGGTGCGCTGACTCAAAAGGCCACACTTTCTACACAATTAGCTGCTCTCTGGGTCCCCAGGGCAGAAACAAGAAATGCTCTCTGACCGAGATGATGGACTTGTATGTAAGGCACTTTTGTAACCGAGGATTTCGGCTGTGGAAGTGGGACACAGTGGCACAGTGTACAAGGACAACAGGTATGAGATGTCAAACAGCAGCGGTGGATAAACGTTTGGACTTTACTGCTGCATGCAGCGAACATTAACTTGCACATTATCTTTCGGGAATATAATCAAATGATCTCAAACTTTGTGCTCTCATACTGTCAGAACACATCTTTTGGAGGGAATCAGATCTCATTGCTGGAAGGATCTTCTTTGTGTGCATTCACATCTATGCTTGATTCTGCTTGTTGGTTTACACTACCATTATTTTCTCATTTGTTTTGTTTTCCAGTAAAAATATCTAAACAAATAAATAGACAAATAAATTTACATTATTTACAATAACATATTAAGCAGCACAACTTTTTTCAGCATTGATAATAAGAAATGTTTTTTGAGCACCAAATCAGCATATTAGAAGGATTTCTGAAGGACCATGTGACACTGAAGACTGGAGTAATGGCTGCTGAAAATTAAACATTGTATCACAAGAATAAATTACATTTTAATACATAATACAATAGAAAACATTTATTTAAAATTGTAATAATATTTCTCAATATTGCTCTTTTTACGGTATTTTTAAACAAATAAATGCAGTCTTGGTGAGCATAAGAGACTTATTTCAACAACACTGAATCATCTTACCGACTCCTACCGAAACCTTTGAACGATAGTGTGTATATTTAAAAAATATATTTTAATAAATATGCCATTTTTTTGCATCAAGAGTAATATTGGTTGCCACAGGTACATTGTGTGATGTCATCGCAATAGAAATATAAAGTCGTATTGTGAGATATTAACCCACAATTATGAGAAATAGTTGCAATTGTGAGATATATTGTGAGATATTAACTCATAATAATGAGAAATAGTCACAATTGTGAGATATTATGAGTTATTAAGTCATAATCATGAGGGAGTTACAATTCTGAGATATAAAGCCATATTGGGAGATATATGAGAAATAGTTGCAATTGCGAGATATAAAGACATATTGGAAGATATTAACTCATAACTATGAGAAATAGTTGCAATTGTGAGATGTAGCTGCACAAAGGCTTCCACACATTTTAAAACTAAATTATTTTTGTGTATATTTTTCGTTAGTGCATAATTAGCTGATATTAACATTTTGTTGTACATGTAAGCACACTCATTGACTTCTGCCCGCTTCAGATTTCATCAGACTCCCAGACACTGTAAGTAAATCTGACAAATTGACTGTTTTTACCACAGACAGAAGATGATGATTTCATCAGCTCCTCGTTTTGACAGACTGCGGTTCGAAGCTCTTTTTGCATTGACCACATCCTCTTTTTTTTTTTCCCTCCCTCTCCTCAACATGAACTCATATGATTCAGACTCTAGCTGTGATATGAGCAGCGGTTGCTAATAGTGACAAAAGACCGTGAAAAGAATCAGAGCGTGCGGGACTATGATTCAGACTCTAGCTGTGATATGAGCAGCGGTTGCTAATAGTGACAAAAGACCGTGAAGAGAATCAGAGCGTGAGGGACTCACGGCTCCATTGACTATGAGCCGTGAGTCAGTGGGAGACATACACGCACATATACACACTAAAACAAATGGGCGAATGCTCTTTTTTTGCTCTCTCTAAAGGTAATTTCTATTCATGAATGATACTTAAGTTTTAATTTAGTGCCAAATGATTAGCATTGACTGCCAAATCAGCGTATTAGAATGATTTCTGAAGGATCATGTGACACCGAAGACTGGAGTAATGATGCTGAAAATTCAGCTATGCCACCACAGGAATTAATTACATTTCAAAATATAGTAAAAGACAAAACAGTTATTTGAAATTGTAATAATATTTCACAATATTTCTATTTTTACTGTATTTTTGATCAAATAAATAGAGCATTGGTGACCATAAAAGACCTGATATTTTAGATGTGTGTGTATATATATATATATAAATTATATGATGTAGTATAGTTGTGCATGTCTTTTTGACTATTAAAGGTGCAATTAACTATTTTTTGTTTATGTTGCGGTGACTGGCTATAATACAGAGCAAAATTTTTAAAGGGGTCATGACAAATTGATTTTTTATTATTATTTTAATATGTTCCTTGAGGTTTACTTATAATGTTAACAAAGTTTTTTGCACACACAAAAAAAAAAAAATATATATATATATGTGAAAAAAATGATTATTTTCAACCCTCATTCTGAACCTCTCTCTAAAACGACCTGTTTTAAGGGGCGGGTCCTTTAAGGCTTCTCAGTAATCGGCCACTGTTATGATTGGCTAACATCATTGTATAGGAAACAGTATCAATGCCCCCTCACTATTGCATGTGAGTGTTTTTACAAAACCATAATCAATAAATAAAATGGTCATTTCCAGACAAAGTATTATGAAATCATTTACTTACGGTTTTTGATGCAGCTGCAGTCAGATCTAGTACCGCTCATCTTTCAACAAATGTTTCTCTGTGAACTCTCCATGACACTGTGCCTCATTTACAAAACAAAATTCTCCGAACAATCCTCAGACACGATCCAGGATGCCATTAAAAATAAACTATCCACTTGTTCCTTATGCTGATATCTGTACAAAGACGCGAACATGCTGTTTAAACCAAACATGTCAAAGCAAACATTATTTCACTCCATTTGTCCTGATGACAGACTCGAATGCATGGACTGTCTCAAAAAGCAAATACACATCTGCATACTGTATTCAGTGTAGACAAGATAGCGGCAGTGATTGTAATTTCTATTTGCTTTTGACGCGACACGACACTCGCATTCAGCGTGATCAAGTGTCAGCCGTTAGCGGCTGAATGCCAGTGGGTGGGGCCTTTGTCGATGTCTTGCTCTGGGGGCAGTGTTTATGCAAACGACTGGGGCTAGCTGACATCACCTTGTCCCTCAGATCAAAAACGAGCCGTTTTCTGAGGGTTATTACATAAATGTTTTTTTATTGATGATGAGGACATTTTAAATTATGAAACTTTCAGGATGTATTAAGCATACAGAGACATCTTCTGTATCAAAAGATCAAGGTAAATTTGGTTTCTCATGTCATGACCCCTTTAATGTGTGCGAATGGAGAAACATGCTTATTACCATCACCGTGTAATGGTGTAGTTACAGCATCTACCAGCAGGGGCTAACAGACAGTGTTAACCAGACAAATCTTAAACCCTAGAAACTGTCAGATATTGCAGTCACCTTGGACTGATACTGACACCTAGTGGCATGGATGCAGCACAAGTCAACTTTTGTAGAAATTGGCTATATGCAGTCTGCCATGATAACGTCCTCCATGAGTGAACATATCCAATAAAAGGAGTTTACTGAGATAAAGTAAGTAGTATTCAGTAAAATTCAGCAAAAACATGTGAAGCTTTTATGAGGCCACTTTTATGACTAGATCCTTGATGCCTGTAATTACACATTTTTAATGATCAAGTTGCAATTTAGCACATTAAAATATATTAATTACCTTTGAATAACACACTACAGATAAAATTATAATCCTGTACATTACATGTGTTTAGTATGTTAGTCAACACATACACCATATACAAAACACAAAATAAGTGTACTTTAAAGTACACTTTTTTATTACACTTATTACACAAATTTTTTTTACAACAAAAATTTTAAAAATGATTTAAAATATATTTTTAATCATTAAAACGTAGAGCACCAATAACCCCCCAGTGTAACAGAACCAACATAAATGTACTGCAGATATCATTAGGTTCAATAATTTAATGTAACATTTTGAAATTAGTCTGATTCAATGAGAATCAGAAGGCTGAATCCTGACTGACAAGAGAAGGAGTGTATCTTTAGTGAAGCAGTGTGTGTGCTTCTGGGACGCTTCTGAAACATGTCTCTATCAATTGTTTGCTCTCTGACTAATTCTGTTTTAAGTCTTTTTAGCTTTGCTTAGCATCAGTTTAACACTTTGTTACATTAGTTCACCGTGTGCAGCCGACACAGCGTTCTATTTAGTATACTAGCAGTAATTAAGTGTGGCTGTCCATCATAAAGTCTTCACTCTTGGTCCAGACACATACTTTATAATCATATGTATATTTGATTGTGTAATGCTGTAAACATATCTGTAAGTACTAGCAATTTAAGGCCTTCTCAGGGTTTGTGATTTATTGTATCGTCCATCATAAAAGACTTGTGTACTGCTCTGATACATGGAAAGCTTTCTGTACACCACTGGGAAGCATTTACGCCCTCACTGTTGCCATCATAGTGATGTAATGGGAGGCACTTTCTGGCTTTCTCCAGAGACGGCCGGTCGGCTCTAAATCTGGCCCTGTCACACTTTCATAAAAGCTCAAATTTAATTTGCAGCCATTTGTGTGTTTCTCCCTCACAGTGAATAGGACTGTGGCTATAAATATCTGAAATGCACAGGGACAGAGACGCTGCGCATAATCAAAGAGAACCTCAGCAGAGACAAATAATCAGGAGAGAGGGAGAGGGAACGAGCCAACGGAGAGCGGTAAATAATGATTAGAACTAGGAATAGAAGAAAAATGGAATCATAAATCAATAGGGAACAGATAGTAAAGGAAAGAAAGGGATGCTGGGAAACTGGAGGAGCGTTCAGCAGGTGGTGTGGAGGACCTGAAGAAAGTGTCCCCCTCACCTCAGCTCAATGACTCCTTTAGTGACTCATCCGTGTCCTGTCACACACACACACACACAGCCCACACATCTCTCCAACTAATTAGCTGTATGTACTTCAAAAATATGCAAAACACCCAACATGGAGGCCATTTTAGCATACAGTCATATTCAAAAGTGCTGACAGTGCTTTTGTTAATACATGAAAGGCATGAAATGTGTCATTTCCAAGAGGCCTATAATACCTTTACTAGTGAGTGTCTTGTGATGTGAAAAGGAAAAATGTAAGCCTATTTTATGCTTTTATTAAGAGCCCTCCAAAAAATGGTCACTGGAAAAACATCTACTACAATGAAATATTTGCTACTATTATAACATTTCAGGTACTTGTATTTATTTTATTATTTTAGGGCAGTGGTTTTTAGTTTTTTGACCCCAAGACAATAATCAAAGGTGCTCCTATCAAAGTACCTCAGCTTATGTTGTAATAAAAATAAACTAGAAATATGATGTCAGTTTAATGTGGTACATTTTTATTTTAGTGTTTTTAAGTATTTTTATTAGAATGAGTTATGTAAATAACTAAATTTAAATAATTTTAAGACTTCCTCCTAGAAGTGTGGTTAAGCACTGCTGTTCTAAAGATTAATTTTTATTGAAACTATTGAAACATCTTTTCTTTTTGTTATATGAAGGACACGTTAAAATATGGTTATGTGTGGGAAGCTTTTTGCCATGCCTTTTATGTATAGATTTAATAGTTTTATACTCTTGCCCCAGACTCAGACATGTGTGATAAAAATCAATGTAAATAACGCTTAAATATAAGAGAAAACAATATGAATATCACTTATGTAAATATCAGAGAAATAAATGTAAATATCACTTATTTCATATCAGAATATCTGAATATTTTATTGTGCATCATTTCCAGCTAAACTGTAATTTTGTCAAATTATTGAGTGAGTATGTATATATGTAATGATAATGCAAGTCAGTGATTTACAATGTTGTTTAAACCCCAGTGTTCTTCAAAATATCTTCTTTTTATGTCTGCGTAAGAGGTTTAAACCAACATGAAGGTTAGTAAATTACACGTTTTTCATTTTTGGGTGACTGTGTATAAACAAAGCATTTGGAATATGGTGGTGGAAATGACAGTGGTGGAAACGTTCATGGCAAAAAAAAGAAAGAAAAGAAAGTATGTCCACTTTTGGATATTGTTAGTACACTAAGTGTAGTTGTCTCTACACATCAAACTGGGACATTTGAACTAGATGGGTAGAGTATTGACAGTTTAGCTGAAGGGAAGCTCATCAAAATTGCTGGTGGGAACAACCCTGCATCTCTTGAAAACACTTTCTTTTTTATCAAAACAAGGTGTGTTCTTCAAGCACTAGTTAATTAAGCGTGACCTGATGCACCACATGCCCCACTGAACCATTAGTCGTTAGCACTGGCGCGTGCGCATCAGGAAATAGTCTGTATCTGCGGTGCAGATGGGCAGACCCGCAGAGCACTCGGACGTGACCTGGAACGGTTCAGGCCAAGTGCAGGCTAGCTAACGAGGCGTGAGCGAATGCAATGATCTCAGGCCCAATAATTCAAGGAGAGCCAGGTTTCAGACAAAAGGTCTAAAATATCTCAATGTGAGGGTCTTCAAGTGTAGCACATGCTGAGATTGTGGAAATTGTGAGGAAAATACTGTAATCGAATGAGGTTTTCTGTGTGAGTGAAAGTTAAGGTTTAGGTGCTCAAATATACCACTTGACAAGTGCAGCTTTCTTTCCTGAGTTTAAGTATTTCTTATTGAAACAGAAAGTTGGGGTGGGACATATCAGAGGGCCCTTTTTATTAAAAAAACACATTTTGTTCACATCACAGTTGTGAATGATGTTCTACTTGCTATTGCTAGTCAAAAGTAGATGATATTCGAATGAGGGGATGTTCTCATTCCAGAGAGCATTTTATTGCACAAGAGTGCAAGAAATATTAAGACATATATATATATTAAGATATATATATATATATATTTATATATATTTGGTTCATTCCCCCAGAAGAGAAGGATTTTACTTTTTAAAGGTGCTGTATGTAATTTTTTGACTGTACTACTAAAGCATTAAAATATTATAATATGTTTGCTGATATTTAGGAAACATACAAGTTATATGTTATACAATACATAATACAACACATATTTGTTTCTCTGAAAAGCAATGCTACAGTCAGTTATTCAACTTTGAAATGTGCGTTCCGTGTCAGAATGTCTGTTTTTGTTTTGGTCTGTGTGATTCCGCCCACTGTCAATTTACCCAATAGTATTCAACACCTCTGGTTGCCAGTTGGTGGAAAACACAGTATACTGCCTGCATGGAAGCGAGCAAGTGAACTGGGTCAGAGATCACAGATTGTACCCGACCGTCAGTGAATGCCAAATGTTAGCTCTGGTGATGATGCAGCTCTAGAAAAGCTTGAGCTATTGATCCATAGCCTCCCTCCCCTCACCCAATTCACGTCTCCTCTCACCCTGCCCCTTCACTTGCCTTTTTTCTCTCTCCTCCTCCTCTCCCTCTCTTCTCCTGCTCTGTGCGGAGCAACCGACACCTGTCAAAGATCAGAAGTCATAGGTCTGAATAATGGATCTTATGCACATACTGGCTGAAACAGTCAACATTTGCTCTCATTCCTGGGTTCTGCTGGTATCGCTCAAGCTGTGTTCAGGCATGAGAAGAGCAGCCCTGTCTTACATAAGTGGGCAACATATCATACAATAATGTGAGATAAATTATGTATGTTAAGGGCAAACCCTTTTCAGCCCCACCTGAATCAGATAATCCTCTGATGGAAAATCGGAGTTGACCTTCCCAGCTTTGACACACCATCTCACATTTTTTCACCCCCAGAGGAACGTTTTATTGCTCAGAGGTTGATGGCTTAATGGAGTTATGTTTCTTTTGTGTGTCAATTTTGTCTTTAGACATTTCTCTTTATTTTGTGTTTTTATTGAAATCTGACGTGATTGCAAACTTTTGTGTGTCATGATGTGACACTGGTGTTTTGTGTTCATTTAAAGGAATAAATCACCCAAAATGAAACCTCAGGCCATCCAAGATGTAGAAACGTTTATTTCTTCATCGGAACAGATTCAGATCAATTTAATATTACATCACTCGCTCACCAATGGATCCTCTGCAGTGAATGGGTGCCATCAGAATGAGAGTCAAAACAGCTGATAAGTGTCAGAATGTCTGTTTTTGTTTTGGTCTGTGTGATTCCGCCCACTGTCAATTTACCCAATAGTATTCAACACCTCTGGTTGCCAGTTGGTGGAAAACACAGTATACTGCAGCCATGGAAGCGAGCAAGTGAACTGGGTCAGAGATCACAGATTGTACCCGACCTCAGCATCCATCTAAAAAGCTCAATGACCAGAGGCATATTAAAACATGGATAAATCAAATTACAGTATAAGACCCATCGCCTTCCATTATCACTTGCGCTCGTTCCTGTTGTGTGTCCTCAATCTGGCAATGCATGTGAGTGTTGAGTCTGAGGAGGAGGCGGGAGAAACAATATTTTGAATTTGGACTGCAGTATCCATTTCTACTGCAAACTGCTACGTTTCCATTACAGATTTGCACAAAACTTTTGCGATATTTTATAAATGTCGCTAAAAACTATTGCAAAATGACGGCGTTTCTATTAACCAATGTAATGCGTCTAAAATTTATTTTTTCCTCTCGCGATAAGTCATGGTAGTGGATATTGGTAGGTTTGCGTATATCACAGCCACCGCACTAGCCATTATTTTTAACTGAAGGAGACAAAGGTGTGTATCTTTAGCGAAGCAGTATGGAGAGCGGCTTCTGGGACGCTTCTGAAACATGTCACAGCCACTGAACTATATGTTGCATCGCAGCTGGTATGAACACAAGCATTGCATTGACTAGAGTGGTCATGATCAGCTCCAGTGGCGGTTTCGTACGCCAGGTAACCTGTAAATGCAAAAAAAGGGTTTCCTTGCAGTTTTGCAAAATATTCTTTTTTTGAATTGCCTGAAAAATGGATGGGAGTTTTTGCTAAATTTATGTATTTCCATTGGGCAAATTTTCAATTCGCAATTTCAATTTGCGCAATTTGAAGGGTAATGGAAACGCAGCTATTACCTTTGAATGTGTGTATTTTCTAAAAGGTAAATTCGTCAAATTTGGGAATTCACTCAGTGTCAAAATGAATTATTTGCCAAAATTCACCAAAACTTTAAAGAGGTATGACTTGTCATAAGACTGTTGGTACTCACTCAGTAATAACATTTTGTTTATTTATATCCTTAAAAATAGTGCAGTTTTCATTTTGTGTTATCTCTGAACTTGTGTACTGTATCCACCTTGTTTTAAGTAAATGGGTACTGCTATTTGTAACTTGAATGTGTGAGGCTTACAGTGTCAGGTAGTTTAGATGTACAAAAACAGTGTTATGCTGCTTGATATCACAAAGTAACAGACTTGTTATCAAATTATTTTAATTCCTTATCATAATCATAAACACAGTGGATTGTATTTACTGCACTTTGTTATTCTTATACTGTAGTTATTCATCTACAGTGGCTAATGAATTGGAAGTCTTGCACATTCAAAGAAAATATCTCACTTCCGCGTTGCAAAATATTAGCATATAAATGAGCTCAAAGCTAACACACATGAACTAAAAGCCCCAAAACTCTCATGCTGTCATTAGAAGCGCTAAATTGCAGGGAAGGATGCTTACTGCCTGTGAACTCTTTATTTGCTCCTCCCATTCAAGTCAGGAATCAGGATACAGAGCGCAGGCCAACAGCACACAAGTGGGGTTTCATGGGTTCACACTGCAGCAACATTTGAGGGGCATCTGTTCATCACCTGTTGTCCTTTCACACAAACATTTTTGTTCAGAACTGTTTTGGGCTGTTTTCACTTGTAAATGCTTGACCTGTGCATATTTCTCTCCTGATTCAGACGAGACAAAATTTTCACTGGAGAAAGCAATATTATGGATAGACTCATATTTACAAAACATTAATTGGTGGACTGGGGTCAATTTCTTGTGGATTATTATTATTCCTTGTGGATATTTTGATCAGCTGTTTCATTCTGACGGCATCCATTCACTGCAGAGGATCCATTAGTGAACAAGTGATGTAATGCTAAATTTCTCCAAATCTGTTCCTAAGAAGAAACAAACTCAATATCTTGGATGGCCTGAGGTGGAGTACATTTCACAAGTTTTCATTTTTCAGGTGAACTGTTCCTTTAAGTACATTAAAAATGCTGTTCATACCTACAGTGGCTTGAACACGCCTCTTTACACCACATATTTATGAATTAATAATCATGATATTTAAGAACTTTTAAGTAATAATGATGTTCATTAATATGTTAATATGTGAGGAAAATGTATGTATGTGTATATATATATATATATATATATACACACACACAATACATATATTGTTTTACGATTATACCACATGTGTAACACCCCTGTGGACTGTTTGTTGTGGTTTCTTCCCCTTTTGTTGGTTTAGCCCGCTCCTCCTAGTCCCCCTCCGCACCTCCCTCTGTTTCTACGGTGCGAGGACGTACCTTCCGGGAGGGGGGAGTAATGTAACACCCCTGTGGACTGTTTGTTGTGGTTTCTTCCCCTTTTGTTGGTTTAGCCCGTTCAATCATTAGTTAATTATCCTCAGTGTGCTCACCTGTCTGCCCCTCGTTATCTGCCCTATAAGTTCCTGTCTCGTGTATTCTAGTATTGTCGGTTATTGTGAATGTTACCCTGAGTGTGTGTGTGTCTCATCTACCCGTATCTGCCTTGTTGTCTCTACATTAAACATCCTTATTTGAATCCTTGTCGTCCTCGTCATCCTGCCTGCCTCCACACACCTCGACCGTGACAGCATGACAATATCAGAGTTAAATTTAAATGTAAAATTTCTATACATTTTCTCTAATACAAACACACGAAACCAACATAAAAAACCTTCTACGGATTGCCCGAGATTTATGATAGATGGTGTAACACTTTACGATAAGGTACTGTTTGTTCCATTAACTAACATTTAACTAAGAATGAGCAATACATGCTACATTATAAATAATCTTTGTTAATGTTAGTTAGATAAAAATACAACTGTTTATTATTAGTTGGTGTTAGCTCAGCTCCATTAAATAATATTAAGCTTTTGATTTTAATATATTAGTAAATGTTAAAATTAACACTAAGATTAATTAATGCTTTACAAGTATTTATTGTTCGCTATTAACAACGTTAACTAATGTTAACAAATGTAACCTTATTGTAAAGTGTTACTTTTATTCACACTCCTTTATGTCATATATTATGGTTTCTAAAGGGGACACATGAGATTTCTAAGTCTTTTAATCAGTAGATCAGAAAATCAGGAGAAAAGTCTCCTTTGCTCATGATGTTATCTAATAAGTGTAGAAACAATTGAGATCTCATTTGTGATTTTTCTTTCCTGCGGACAGGCTCCTTCCCTGGAACATTTTGCCTCACTTTCAGTCAGCTGACTGAATGATTGAGCGGTGAAATGGAGCTGAAACACTAGCTGCACGGTTTGAGATCCTCTCCTTGTTGAGGAAAAACTCGGCAAGTTACACCGTTCATTCTGTTGGCATTGTGACAGGTGAAACTCTGGTGAAACGTCCTGCTCACTTTGCATTTTTCCGATGCATGTGCAGTTTTGCCACTTGTCCCCAGAAATCTGATTCATGCAGTGAAGTGGTAAATGGGCTCTGTGCATGATGCATTCAGACATACAATGACAGCAGAGTGAAGCTCTTTTCAATAAATTGACAGCTTTTCACAAATACACATCATCTGTCATCAGAGAACTGCAAGCAATCTCTCTCGTGTGTAGACAACCTTTATCTGTAGATCATGTTTGTAAGTATTTAAGATTCATTTCTGAACATTAAGTTATGTACTTTATTTTTTTATTTTTTTTGCTGTCTTGTAAGATCTTGTTTTTATTGAATGCTCATCTTTAGACACCCATAACTGGTTGCTCTTGGTCAGTTTTGTTTAGTTTTTGGATGTTTAGTCGTTAGATATTGTTGGTTAGTCTTGTTTAGTCACTGAATGTTGTTGACAAGTCTTCATTGGACATTGTTGGTTAGTCTTGTTTAGTCCTAAATTGTTGATCAGTCTTGTGTAGTCATTGGTCAATGGCTAGTCTTGTTTACTCATTGGTTGTTGTTGATGAGTCTTGTTTAATCATAGATTTTTGTTGGGTAGTCTTGTTTACTCATTGGCGGTTGTTGGTCAGTCTTTTTCAGTGATGAGTTGATGTTGGTTAGTCTTGTATAGGCATTGGTTGTTACCGGTCAGTTTTGTGTAATCATAGGTCAGCCTTGTGTAGTCGTTGGTCGTTGTTGGTTAGTCTTTTTTTACTTATTGGTTGTTGTTGGCCAATCTTGTTTAATCATACTACATATTGTTGTTGGTCAGCCTTGTTTAATCACAGATTAATTGTATTTAGTCTTATAAAGTAATTGGTTATTGTCAGTCAGTCTTGTTTAATTATAGTATTTTGTTTTGTTATTGTTTCCTCACTGGTTGTTGTTATCAGTCATTCTTTTTTATTTATGGATTGCTGTTGGTTATTTTTGTTTAGTCATTGGCTGTTGTTTATCAGACTTGTTTAGTCATAGATTGTTGTTTGTTATTCTTGTCTAGTCATTAGTTGTTGTTGGTCAGTCTTGTTTAGTCAGTGAAGGTTGTTGGATTATCTGGTTGGTTGTTGGTCAGTCTTGTTTAGTCAGATTGTTGTTGGTTATCTTGTTTAGTCATTTGTTGCTGTTCATTTAGTCTTCTTATTCAGTATTTAATACCCCAACAGTATATTTATATAGCCCTCACATTGCCTTTGTTTATTAAGTGTACATTTTGTTCTTTCCTGACTGAGTTTTGGGAGTCTTTACATTTATGTTTAGAGTCCTTGGTCAAATCTAGTCGAGTTCTGCTTTTTTATGATTTTTATTTACTACTTTCACATTCTCAATAACACTGTACGTAACGTCAGTTTGTTATACAAACACTGACCGCACAGTCCACACAGACATAGCTTGAGGGGATTTAGAAGCATAAAATCCTCAGATAATGTTAAATAATACAGAGAGAAAAAACTTGTAACATTTTGTGCTGAGATGTGTTGCAGCACAAGCTGTTTTGAAGAATTAACTTTCACAAAGAAACATAATGTGCTTTGTGCACAAGAATGTATTTTTGTTGCTGTTGCTAGTGATGTTTGCCACCAAACGTTACTCCTACTTTTACATAATTACCGGCTCCTGTTGAAGCCATTAAGCTTTGCAGCGAATGCAAAGATGATTATAGTTGTAATTAGCTTCATGAGAGCAGCGAGCAGCAGAGAGATATTACGCTCCATTCAAAACACATTCCGGTGAATGATTCTAAAGTCACGCTTGCTTCAAAAAAGCATGCGATTCCCAAGAGTCATTGAGACAAGCTGTCATTTTCTGAAGAACCTGCAAATGTGCAAGAAATAGTTACAGTATACAGTCCTCATAAGACAACTAGGCCATTAGAGAAAAACTGATGGACAGTCTCGACAGGATGTTACTGTCAAAGAAAAAAAAATCTAAATTGTTCTTTTTAGTTTTTTCAATATGTATTCCTGTTTTTCTTCAGAATAGTTTCATTTTTGATTAGATGTATACAATATAACTTTAAGAACATGTCACCAAAATGAATTTGAAAAAAAAAATGAAAATGAACTAATTGCTATTTAGGCTACTACGTAATGTTTACCATTAACTAAATAGCGACTTTGGCTAGTTTATAATGTTCAAAAATATCCAAATATCTAAAGCTAGTTAATAATGTTTATGATTAGCCAAATAGCTATTGTGGCTAGTTTACAATGCTCACTAATAGCCCAATAGCTAAGGCTAGTTTACAATGTTTAGCCAAATAGCTATAAGTTCGTAATGTTTACCATCCCTTACAAAAATTAGCCATGGTTTTGTTGTAGTAAAAGTGAAGTAACCATCATATTTTGGCATATTGATTACCATCTGTATAACCATAGTTTTACTACAAATACAATGGTTAGTGTAGCAAAACCATGGTTAGTTTGTGGTTACTACAGTTTAACATAGTAACCATGTTTTTTTGGTTTTATTTGTAGTAAAACCTTGGTTAATATTTGTAAGGGATGAGCCGGCTATTGTAGCTAGTTTATAATGTTCACCAATAGTCAAATAGATATTCAGGCTAGTTTATAATGTTTCCGATTAGATAACTATAAGCCTAGTTTATAATGTTTACCATCCCTTCCCTGTTGAAAAAATCAGCATAGGCTGGTTAGGTATGTTTTGAAGCTGGGATGCTGGTTTGAGCTGGTCCTTTGCTGGTTTATGCTGGTCCTTTGCTGGTCCTTTGCTGGTTTATGCTGGTCATATGCTGGTCTTAAGCTGGTCGGACCAGTTTAGGACCAGCACATGACCAGCTAAGGACCAGCATAAATTGTAGTAAAAATGCAGTAACAGTTTTTTTGTGGCGTATTGATTGTCATCTGTATAACCACAGTTTTACTACAAATACCATGGTTAAACTATGGTTAGTTTAGCAAAGCCTTGGTTCATTTGTGGCTACCATAGTAACATGTTGTTTTGTAGTAAAACCATGGTTATTTTTCGAAAGGGATGAGTCGGCTCTTGTAGCTAGTTTATAGTGTTCACCAATACTCAAATAGATATACTGGTTAGTTTATATTGCTCACTAGCTATAGGGTAAATAGCTGTTGTTGCTAGTTCATGTTGAATTTCAATATATGAAATACCTGAAACCAACACTTGTCATGGTGTAACTACAATACTACTTTTGTAAGGGTGTGAACATGAAAATGAGTTTCACACCAATTTAGGTTTTAAGGAGCAGACAACATCTGTGAAACTATTGTGTGTGTGACTGTAGAGCAGCTGTAGCCATGTTCTGTACTTAATGTGTACATTAAACGCGAGAGCAGATGTAGCAGTGTTCAGTAGTTGGTGTGTAAACAGAGCGGGTGAGCTGCTCTCAGTGTATAAGTAGCTCCAAGCAGATGGCACAGTTATGGCAGCCAGAGAAGTCAAGTCACAGCAACTTCAAGCAGCAGCTGCCCCTTTCATGCTGATTTAGGACCTGCTGCTGAGTTTTTACATTCAAAATCCATACCTGAAACAGTAAAAATTAGATTTTGTAGATTTCAGTGTAATGTACGCAGCTTTCACAGCTTGGTGGTCCAGAACGAGGTGAAGAGGAGGGAGAAGGGGTGCACTTACAGACGGTGTGGATGAGTAAACCATGAAGAACATATTGGGTGAGCAGAATGGCAAAAGCAGACATGAAAGAAACATAGAGCTGAGATGGCAGGAGATTATGCTCGTCAACATTGTTATGGACTGGAGCCAAGGAGGTGGGACAGCATCTGTGACTAACTTTGAAGTTTGTGCATAAATGTGAGCGTTTCCCATCAGTCCTTTCACTGTACTGTGTGTTTGTTACACTGCTTTCTCTGTAACAAAGATTTGAAGTGCACAAAAATGCATGTCATTTGGACCCATGATTGATTTCTTAATGCTTATATTTTCGAACAAGATTGATTAGATGATGTGTTTTGTAAATAAGTCATTGCAACCTCAGAATGAAAAAATACAAAGCTTGGCTTTATTTATTTATTTATTTTTTTAATTGCTACATCTCACAATTTTAACTTTTTTTTTTTTTTTACAATTTTGAATTTACTTCTTGTAAATGCAGCTTTATTTCCAACTCAATCTTATGGGAAAATGTAACTATTTTATTAGTTGGTCATTTTGAATGAATTTGTTTGAATATGTACTCATTTATTTTTATTTTTTTGTGTGAAAATGCATGAAAGGTCACCCATATATCTAACCCTCACTGGGGTGAAAGCAGATCATTTTACACACAAATTATATTGTATGAATTCATAACAAGTCCCCACCAAATGTAAAATCGTTATGAATTAGTTATGAATTGACATAAGAGTGTGTTATTTCTTATAACTGCAGCTTTATATCCCTCAATTGCAGCTTTATGTTATAACTTTGATTTTGTATCTCACAATTTATTCTTTTATTTGTTATATTTGTTCTTTATTCAGATGCCCATCTTCCACAAAGTGGTTTCTAGTTGTTTTGGAGTCCACGCAACAATTTAGAATACAAAATATATGAATATATAATTCAAAAACAAGGATAAAATTACTATAAGCAGGTCAACAAACAATAGTATGACATTATTATGTTACATTAATCTGAATAATTAACTACATATACAAATATATAGCATATAAATGTATTTATGTATTTATTTGGTATGTGTAGACTATCACAAAGACAAGTGTGTTTTCTCAGGACAGCTATTTAATGATATCTGTAAGGTAGTAGGGACATTTTATGTGTAGTATTGAGAAAAAATGCTTGAAGCACCTTTAAGTAACTGAATGTCTGCGGATTTTACAGATTGTGTTTTACAGCCTGTTTTACATAACAGTAAAGTGAACCCTCTAGTGGTGTAGTCATATCATTACACTTTTTTTAGGAGGCAGTTTCATTTTTTTTTTTCAGATACTGGGCCTATGAGTCCCATTTACCTCCTGTTGGCCTCAAAGTCTCAGTCCTGTTATTATGGCTGAATGTAATTTTCTCCTCTCAGCTCCTAAGTTCTTAAAGTATCTCAGCTTCTCTCATGAAAGCATCATAATTGAGCTTTAGGTAAGAAATGAGAGAGAAATGTGTGCCTTCCAATAAATATAGTGTGACTTCATGGTGTTGAGCTCTAGAAGATCATCCAAGCTCAAGATCACAGATAATCAATCCCTGACAGTCGTGCCCTGTCTCCATCCCTGCCTAGACAGGCGCCAGTCAGCCACTGTCCCCAGTGGTATATAGTGGTGTCTTTAACACAATATGAGAAGAGATAGGACAAGATTAGCAGTCTGTATGTTTGCTGGAATAACCATCCACTTCCAGTTATCACGCACTACTGATTGCACAACAAAACAACATAGAATAAATCCTAATGAACATGTTATTTAATGTTGGATGTTTGGGAGCAAAAAGAATATTTATGTAGAATACTTTTTTTTTTTTTGCTCCACCAGTGGAAATAGTTTCAAACGAAGTCACAGCAGAATCAACTGCCGTGTCTCTGAGCAACACACAGTAGTGGTATTTTGTTCCAGAATTAAGCAGTGTTGTTAAATGAATCGGTTGAGTGACTGTTTCAAATGACTCACTAACAAAGACAGTGACTGTGCCTGAAAGCTTAGGCAGCTGACTTGTTACCTCATTGCCCTATCAGGCAATGACTTTGCTGGCAGACATTGCGCATGACAGATTTCAGACAGACTTCTGAGCATAACGGTTTTATGATCTACAACAAAATAGAGAGAGCTTTGATAATAAATGTGAATAAGTGTATATGTAATTTGTAATTACTACAATACTAATTTCTCCCTTAAATTACGAAAAAGGAAAAAGTTGGCCAAAAACATACATTTACACACAAACTGACCACCAAACACACTTTTACAATGCATTTAACTTTATTCGCTCAGTTGTCATGGAATAGAAAATCTTAGTAGAAAGGATGTGAGATGATCATTGGATTCAGATGCTTGTTGCCTTCCTACCGCTGTATGCTGCCTGCAGACGTGGCATTTTTCAGCTTTTTTGAGCCTTTCTTTTGTTTTGTTTCTTAAGGAATCAGTGTCGTTGAATGAATCAGTGAAGTGAATGATACAGATGACGAATAATTCAGTTACAGTTGCCTGTTTTGTTTTTAAAAAAATCAGTGTTGCTGAGTGAATGATTGAGTTAATAATTCAAATGACTCACTAATAATGACAAGCACTTGTTGCCACATACTAGTAATGATGTAACCTGTAGAATGAATCATTGAAAAATGCCCACCGATAATACACATACTCTGGTCTGGCTCAAACACAGACAAGTGAAGTTATAGAAAAAAAGAGCGAGACATTCTAGCAGCATGTGTCAGATTGTGTTCGATAGTAGCTGTGGTTAGCCTTAGCTATCTCAGTCACAAAACTGTGTGCAAAAATGTGACAAAAACAGCGAAGTGCATTTTCACACTACACCATTAGTGTAGTAGATTGTTACAAGAAAAGCTACACTACTAGGAGAACAGCTGAGTTGCTGTCACACTTTTAAAAAATTTAAAGTTCCTCCCCAACACAACACTGGTTTGAAGAATACAAATATCCCACAAGGTCATAATCTCACAGAGGATGTATATCCATAATGGATATGTGATATCAATCTGGTTAACTGATCCCTACCCTTGTTTTCTGTTTCTCTGTTTCCCTTTTTTGTTTACTGTCATTTTCTTTATCTGAAATGTAATCTGTATAATTCCTTCTCTGTATATTCCAGCTTTATACTATATCTCCTTTCCTTCTCTTCTGCGTCTGCACCTCTGCAGGTACATCAGAGCAATGTATCTTGGAATCCAGAGCCGCAGACAAAAGGAGAACCAGCGACGCTTCTACTGGGCCATGATGTACGAGTATGCCGATGTCAACATGCTCCGTCTATTGGAGACATTTCTGGAAAGTGCTCCACAGCTGGTTCTCCAGCTCTGCATCATGATCCAGAAGAACCGGGCAGAAACGCTGCAGTGTAAGGAGTGCCTCTAGGCTCTGTACTGAGACCACTGACATTTCGAACAGTACTGCTTATGTGTGTCAATGATGAATGTTTTTGGATGTGTAAATTTCACTGGGATAACTCTGAAACCTTGGCAAGAAGAATGTGACACAATTTATACCTTTCAGAAGATATATTTACTCATGATTTCATATTTTGTGATTGTGGTCTAGCATAATGCAATTATAGGTTAAGAATTTCAGTAGTGAGAGTTGTTTCAAATTGACTGTTGTTGACACAAACAACATGCACTGCATGCTCTAGCAACATTTCATGATTAGAAATGCTACTGGAAATGTACCTTTAATTTTTTTATGAGTGCAACTCAAGGCTCTGTAACAACATGATGCATGGCCAAAATTTGCTGTTAGGTTAGCTTTTCAAGTGACAATAGTATATGCCCAATTGGATCTCACAGCTTTGTGTTATATTAATTTATCAACACGTCAAACAACCATCTTAATCTTTCAGAAAACTGGACACATCATGGAAAATCTATACTGTGCATCTGGAAAAAAGGCTGAGTTGTGGATGAATCTGAGTATAATGCCCTCCCTGTCTGAGACTTTTTGAATGATCAACTGTGTTTGTGGGGAGCATGTTTTTTCTGCTGTGCAGCAGATAATCTGAGCCGTAAGACCATTTCTTACGTTTGAGGTGACAGCACTGCCAGCATATGAACATGAAGTCTGAGCTCAGCAGGATGAATGGTAAACGTCTTAGAAAAAAGATATGTAGAACAAGAAAGAGGTGTGTTTTGGAAAATGGCTCCAACAAATGGTAGGCAGGTATTGTAGAAATGATAAGACAATGATTGATGCTGTTTGTATGTGTTAGCGTGCTTTTCATTAGCATTACTGGATACAGACAGTTAATGTTATTCATCGCAGTACATATATAATGGATTGTGATTTTATTATTTTTTTCACACAGAAAATTTACAAAGATTGCAGTGTGTTAGAATAACAGACAGATTAGAACCTGGAATTTGAAACACGCTTTAATGTGTTTATTGTGGTCCTGATACTTGTCCATTTATCATGTAAAAAGACTTAAAGGGATAGTTCACCTAAAAATTTAAATTACTCTATGATTTACTCACATTACAATAACATTACAATTTTTTTTTTTTAAGATATTCATATTAATTCCAACTATAAACAAGCAACAACATTGTATGTCTCTCTGTTGTCCAGGTGTGTCGGCGGTCGCGTCTCTCCTCTCTCTTTCCTGGGTTCTGGCCTCGTACCACAAGCTTCTGCGTGATTCCCGCGACGACCAAAAGAGCATGAGCTACCGGGGAGCGCTGGTGCATCTTCTGTGGCGTTTCTTCACCATTTCTTCTCGGGCGCTATCTTTCGCCCTCTTTGCCTCAGTTTTCCACATCTACTTTGGCATTTTTGTGGTGCTGCACTGGTGTGCCATGGCCTTCTGGGTAATCCACGGAGGAACCGACTTCTGTATGTCCAAGTGGGAGGAGGTGCTATTCAACATGGTGGTAGGCGTGGTCTATGTCTTCTGCTGGTTTAACGTCAAGGAGGGAAGGACCCGATTCCGCATGGTGGTTTATTATTTGCTGGTGCTGGTGGAAAATACCATCCTTACTGCTCTGTGGTACACCTACAGAGACCCGGTCACTACCGACTCCTACGCTGCATCTGCCCTCTGCGGCGTCTTCCTGTGCTTTGCCTCCGGAGTGGCCTGCATGGTCCTCTACTACAGCGTCCTGCATCCCATGGGGCCCCGGCTGAGGGTGCTGGCCAGTTCCTGCTGTGCTGAGCTGCTCTGGGGCCTCCCCTTGCCACCCGAGGCTGAGCCCATGGCTCCCACTCCGGGGCCTCGGGGCTCCCAAGCCACCCCGACCAGGGGGATGGCTTCAGGGGACTACAGCGAGCCGGAGGATGCCGCCACAGACACTTGTCTGCCGGTGTTCCAGGTGAGATCCACAGAGCCCACCGATGCGGCGGGTAGGCCCATCCCCCCCGAGGGGCCCCTCATCAAGATCGACATGCCCAGGAAGCGCTACCCAGCCTGGGATGCTCACTTTGTGGACCGACGTTTGCGGCGGACCATAAACATCCTCCAGTACATCAGCCCCAATGCGGTGGGCATCAGGTACAGGGATGGACCCCTCCTCTACGAGCTGCTCCAGTACGAGTCCTCCCTGTGAAGGTGTGCGATGCCGCTCTATCTCTACTATCATGCCCTCTCTGGTTCTCCACTTCCCCTGGTGCTTTTTTATTTAGTTGTGCTCTGAAGCTATAAGAGTGCATCTAAAAGAGTCTAAACAGAGAATATTCAACATATATTTTGACTAACAGAGTGTAGAGTTAGAGTTAGTCCGAAATACAACATTCCCTAGTTTGGGTTACTATGGCGTGAATGTTCGACTAATGTGTATGTTTGATGGTGTTTGTGGCCCTGTCGCCTCTAAAATGTGCATGATGGGAATGATGGAGGAACATAGTCTTTAGCATCCTCATTCTGATTTTGCTTTTACCATTTTGTGCCTACATTTTTCCCAGACAGTTGTGGTGACAACTGTTCTTAAAGATGGCAAATGAGTCAATATTAGCTAGACACTAAAAAGCACATTTGATTGTCAAAAAAAACACACGATGCCCCACTCCTTTTCTCCATTGATAAAGGGGGAAGAGGCTTGAAATTGTTGGGAAAGTGCACCAAAAAGGTACAATCATTTTTCAAATAAAATGCAATGATGTCATGTAAAAAATTGGTGTTAAATTTTGGTGACGGCCTACCATATTATACTGCCACCACTATTTTGATCATCAAGGGCCTTAATATTTATCTTAACATGTCTTTTCCTACTGAATCTCACTAGTGATGTGATATCTTCAGCTCTGTAATCTGAGGGAGTTGAATATTTGAATTTTTTACATATGGCCCACTATTTTTTTAACCCATCTGTAGTATGTGAGGGTGCACTTTATGACTGCTATGTCTAAATAAATGGGACATATTTTCTTATATACACTACCGTTCAAAAGTTTGGGCTTAGTAAGGATGCATTAAATTGATCAAAAGTGACAGTAAACAGTACAACTTTTCTATTCTGTTTAAAGGATAATGTAATTACTTTTCTTTCTCAAATAAATGCTGTTCTTTGAACCTTTTATTCATCAAAGAATCCTAAATAATGTATCACGGTTTCCACAAAAATATTAAGCAGCATGAATGCTTTCAATATTAATAATAAGAAATGTTTCTTGAGCACCAAATTCATCATATTAGAATGATTTCTGAAGAAATTGCTGAAAACTGGAGTAATGACTGCTATATTACTAACGTCTAATATATACCCAAAACTTTTAAACGGTAGTGCATATGATTATTATTATTTTTTATATATGGCCCACTGATATATTTTTTAACCCATTTATATTACATGTGAGTGCAACTGATGAAAGCTAGAAAGAATAAATAGGACATATTTCCTTAAATAAGTCCTTCCATAAATAAACACACACACACACGCGCACACACATAAAAATAAACTACTCTGTTAAACATATTTTGTCATATAATTTACAAAATGTGCTTTATGTGAATTAACATGTAAATTAATTGGTTTTATTCAAGGAAAAATATTAAGTAATATGACTAAACAAACCTTAATGAAATAGGTTACATCAAAGTTATTTTTGAGGGTTAAATCATGGGTTAGAAAACTGATCTTTAAAGTAACAATTGCTTGTTACCATTTTTACATTGTAATAATGAACAGAAATATTTGCTGTGTGTGGTGCTCAACTCTAACCTTTAGTACTCCTCCATCATTCCCTGCACAAAATTGCATTTTTCTCTCCACTTAAACCTTTTCTTCAGAAAAAAGGCTAATGGTTTCTCAAAAGGTGAAGAACCTTGACACATTTACATGTGTAAATGGTATACCATTCGCATTCAAAATGTACTATATTCATTTTTGATAAAAGAAAAAGGTTCTTTATTTGAATTGTGCAATATTTTTTTGAAAATGTACTTTGAAGTGATTGGAGAAAAAGGTGTTGCTTTTGCCTGAAATTAGCTAAGTTTATACACCACCATCGAATGCATGCCAAGGTTGCACATATTGAGGATTGACTAGGTTGCCCGGTGCCAACCAGCGAATGAGGGTTTCTAATGTGCAAGATTATTGAATTAAACATCCCATTTTATGTTTATTTTTTTTCAGTATCCTATATACGGTGCACTTAGAACAAACCTGAGGGTTACCTCTACAAAAAGCCACTTGTTTACCTCCAATCCTGAGGTAATTTTCCCCTGATTTCATCAATTCAATTGAGAATGAATTGCTCTGTGAGGGCTGAGGTAATTTTTGTTGTTCCGACGCTTTGTTTAGCATCCAGGCGAGATAAATGCAGAAATTAACATGGGATGCCAAGTTTCACCGCATGGGCTGCTACAAACCCCATTTGTGCCTGCTGAAATTTTCCAAGCAGACTTCAGATCAGTTGTAGTTGACGATGTGGAGGGTTTTTTTTGCCAGGGATGGAAAAGAACATGAGGATAGACAATAGCTATCAGTGAGTGTGTGTATTCATGTGTGTGTATGCGTGTGACTTTGGTTTGTAGGTCTTACCTCTTCAGCTCCATCCTTGGTTGCTGCTCTGACCCCTCCACCCCTCTCATGCGAGTGTTATCTAGGATATTTGGATGCAAAGACTATGTTTCAAGATAACAACTTGGATTTATAACCTGGCCAAAGGGAACGGGGGATGGGCAGGTGATTTCATGCAATTCTTATTCCAAAACATCAATATTCCGTAACCCTTGCAATATCAGGTTTTCAGTTTAAGCAAAAGAACGAAACAGTTCCGTTTCCTGTTCCCTGTTCTCTTCCAGTGCCTAAAAAGTCACCGATATTCCACTTCTGTAGGTGCTTGGCACATTGATGCACTGTTGTTTGCTGGGATATCACCAACCCTGTTACGCTATGACGTGTACGACAGCTACTCGTTTTTACGGTTGCGTGACTCGGCTGCCTGGCATCCCATGATACGTTCATAGTCCAATTACAGAATCGGTAACTGCTAACGCACTTGAGGAAAGACAGTCCAGGTGATATTTTCAACTACACTGTGATATGATATTTTCTTCTATTATTCCACTAGCATGATGTGTAGTGACCAACATCGCCACGTTTGATCAGATATAGGTCAGGATTTGCAACAAATCCAATCCTGTACAGCATGCATATAATTCCGAATTGGTTTGTTTTAGATTACTGCCTTACTAGTCAAACAAGTTACACATCAGATTAGTCGATATTAAAGTCATGCTGCCATTTGTAGACATGGAGGGTGGGATGGGTAAGTGGGACCAGTCTCTAATATCTGATTCTTTGTGGTGCCTTGTCTTTTTGGGTGCTTCTGTGTAGCCATGGCAGCCAGTGCAGCAAACAACAATGCCAGTGTCTCTATCTCCATTCATATTTCGCTCAGTACTGTAACAAGCCAGTCAATTTTGTCCCGTACCCACAAAGAAAGTGCACTCCGGGTAAATCTTTGCAAAACGAAATGATCTGCATATTACAACTTAAAGGCAATACTTAACATCTACTTGAATGTTGGGTTCCACACTTTTCCCGAAGACGAAATACACAGACCGGTTCCATTCGACTATTCTCGAGGGTTTTGTTTATGATCGGATACGAAAAAGCAATGAGATTTGGTTTGTTTGGGTACTAAATGACAGTTATGATGAAGTTAGCAATTTATTTAATGATTGTTAATGTACTTCTGTCTATGCCTTCCTCTGTCTTGCAAAACGAATGAGCTGTAGTGCCAACAAGTTAATCTTTTCTCTCTGTCGTTTGTCTTGTGAACAAAAATGTCTAGCCAAATGGATTTATGCCTGCAAAAAAAAAGAAGAAAAAAAAAAAGAAAAAATGTGTGTAGACCAATAAGAATAGAAAAAGTGGGGTACGTAAATATGGTGCTGACTGGGTGGAATATTTTAACTAAAACCTGAGATGGCATTGGACGCATTTTTAAAGGCCTCTAGTGCTGAACCATCTTCAGACTGCTTCTACATCCTTTGGATACTTAGCATGCCCGCAAAATGCATCCTATGGTGACTCCTCCAACACACGTGCATGTTTTCTTCAGTGCTATGTCCCACCCATCGCTCCAGGGTTCTCTACACGCTCATCAAATCCAGTTCTGTGCAGTGGTTCCGCAATGATCAGTATTGATATAGAGCCAAAAGTTCTGATGACGAAACAACCACAAAACGGTGCATTTTTGTTTCTTGACCTGGTGCTTATCAACATATTCTAAAGGTGCTACCACAAATGTGGACTGCAGGACCCCTGTTGTGGCTCACTAAGCAAGGCCACCGTCCGATAGACCTGTCTCTTTAAGCTCACGGACACTTTCTTCTCTGGAAGAACAAGCACCTCAACACAGTTTACAGCCAAACATCTCTCTTTGAAATATGGTGCCATTTATTATGTTTCAAGCTGTACAAAGAAGCATTGGTGCAGCAAATATGTTTATTTTTTACTTCTTCCCCCGAATTTCTGTTTATTTTTATGTATATTTGTTTAAAAAAAATATGTTTAGGTGTTTAGAATCTGCACTAGGATTTCTCGTAAGAGAAAAAAAATATGAAAATGCATCATTTTGACATTCATCTATATAGGCCTAAAAGGACTACTGGTAAAAAGGGATCGCTAAACATATAGAAGGTGATTGCTGTGTTGTATATTCCTGTCATCTCTATGTCCTAAACCTATGTGTATTTCTTCTGTTATTGTAGATCTGGCTGTATATTTTGTTGGAAAATGATCTTATTAATGATTATGGTTGTCAGATGAATTGCTGCTGATTTTAGAGTTGTTATCCATGCTGTTGGACACGGGTAAGTTACCTGTAAAACAGATTGTGTTAGATCGTCATTGTATTTCTCACATGGGGTGTTAAAGAAAGAAGGCACAAAGTTAAGCAAATGATTTGCTACTATCTGTAACATTTCTTTTTTCATAACTGACTGTACTTATTACTTATGTTGAGAAAAAAAAAGATTTATTTGATGTTGTCAAATACAAATGAAAGTAAATTGTTTTGTTTGATTGCCATTATTTGAGAACAAAACTGATGTCTAGTAATGCATTAGACCTTATTTTTGGGAAAAAATATTACTAATACTGACAACATATGGTGCTACGGTTGATTTTGTAAACTTTGGTTTTTAGGTGAAAAAGGGAATATCATACTGACAAAAAAAAGAATATGTTGAGCCTTACTGTAGATCTATATATGAGACTGTTCATCACTGAAGACTGGAAAAATAAGTATAGTATTTGAAAGTGAGTACATATATATATAAAACTGTATGCTTTGTTTATGCATAATTTGCCCAATGACAGATCAAAGTGGTTATATACTAATGTATATGTTCAGATGTGTATGTGAATGTATACTGATATGATAGAGATAGATTTCCCAGAGTAACAAATTGTTGTTTAATAAAGATATGACATTATTATAATTCATTTTTATCATCAAATTGCTTCAATCGAATTATTAGTTATGAAACACTCGAATGTATTCAGAATTCATAACTTATTCATATATCCAAGCATGTAACCACATTCAGGACTGGGGGGGATCTGATTAACAACAGTAACTATGTTACTTTGGTGGTGGTTACAACCGATGAAGTATCAATAGTCTAAAACAGCTAATTGAGTAAATCCATAAATAAAGACAAATGTTATTGAAGGAACAGATTTAAATTAGAAGTAGGCTATGTTACATTATATGTTCAAAATAAGCATTTAGAGATGTTTATGGCATTTTAATTAAGGTAAAGTGTTGTAACTATATTATTTAAGTCTTCTTGTAGCCTTTTTAGGAGTTTGCTGCGGCCCCCTAGTGGGCCCCAGTCCGCTCTTTAAAGAGTCACTGTACTAGAACTTATTACAATTACTTACTATTAAGTTAGAGTAAAAATGCACAATCTAAAACATACTAAACTGACCTAAATCTTTAATTTTCAGGGGATATGAATAAAACCATATGCATTTAGTTTGTAGTTTAATATGAGCTTATGAGGTTGATTAGCTGGTCAATGGACAGGTCGAAAGGCTGAAACCTGCTACTGCGGCGCGTGTCGGTCAGAGTGGTTTTGCTTCGTTTCTTTCAAATGTTAGAGGTTATTTTACATTTATATAACAAGGTTTGGCAGGAAGGGAAATTACCAGGAAACTGGAAAAAAGCAGTTATAGTACCCATTGGGAAAACAGGAAAAGAACCCACCAATCCATATAACTATAGACCAATAGCATTGACATCTCACATGTGTAAAATAATGGAACGTATGATCACAGAAAGATTATCATATTATTTGGAAACAAGGAACCTCAGATCAAATTATCAAAGTGGATTTAGAAGAGGTAGGGGAACAATGGATCCTATAGTATGCTTAGAATCAGAGGTGAGGAAGGCACAAGTGAATAAAGAGGTAGTGGTAGCAGTATATTTTGATGTGGAAAAAGCCTATGATTTACTATGGAAAGAGGGATTATTAATTAAAATGAAAAGATTAGGAATATAAGGGAGAATGTTCAGATGGGTGAAAGAATTTTTGAATGAACGCTCGATAGAGGTGAGGGTGGGAAAAACTTTTTCAGCAAGTTTTTTGGTGGATAATGGAACGCCACAAGGAAGCGTTATAAGTCCTCTGTTGTTTTCAATAATGATTGATGATGTATATAATAATATTGGGCAAGGTATAGGGAAATCTTTGTTTGCGGATGATGGGGCAATGTGGAAAAGAGGTAGAAATGTTGAATATGTTGTGAAACAGTTGCAGGAAACAATCAAAAGAGTGGAGCAGTGTTCTTTGGAATGAGGATTTAAATTTTCTGTGGAAAAAACAAAAACACTCTTCTTTACAAGGAAAAAAATTGGAGCAGAGGTCAAACTGTAGGAGAAGAAAGGGAAAGAAATGGAAAAGGAACATTCAAATGAACAGGGTATGACAAAAAGTCAGATAGAAGATGGAGATATGTTACTTGTAAAAAAGAAGGATTTTGTGTATTTCATGGCTGAAGTGATTAATTGCACATTCCAAGCAAAGGGGAGGTCTGAAAAAATTGAAATAATTGTAAAAAGTGCAGCAAGATATTTAAATATTCAAGGAATATCTGGGAGGGGGGTACAAGAAGAGCTTAAAAAACAGGAACACATAAGCAAAGAATCATGGTCACAAGATTCATTCTAATCATGTTAGTTCTCCAGTGGAATGCAAGGAGTTTATTGTCGAATGGCCAAGAGTTTAAAGGATTTATTGAGGGGTTAGAAAATAAACCTGATATAATATGTGTTGAAGAGACATGGCTTAAACCTAATTTAGATTTTGTGATTCAAGGATATGTATGTATAAGAAGGGATAGAGAAAGGGGTAATGGGGGAGGATGTAGATCAGTGGGTAGCGGTAATGCACCCGAAAGCTGTTTGCCAACCGCCAATAAAAACAAAAGAAGAAGAAGAAGAAGAAGAAGAGCTTAGGTTTTCTGTTTGTCTCGCAAAGCACTGTGGGTAGACGTCCTACGCCCAAAATGGCGGCAGGATTGAAAAGTTTGTTGCTGCTTTTGTTTTATTTTATGACATTTTATCGGTCTCTGTCTCCTTCTGAATAAATCCCTATTTTTTTTTATCACGATTAAAAAGGTTAGTCGTTTATTTGGATCGGTGTTTTGTTTAGTTTAGATCGGTAAAGCGCCTCCGTGGAAGTGTATGAGGCAGATGGCACTGAACTCGTGGACATCACTGCATCTAATACAATTAAAATGAAGAGCATTTGTACATAGAGATGGAGGATGACGTAAAGAAAGTCAAAAAGGTAAGTCAACATTGTAATATTTTGAGACTTTACGCGCATGATCCACAAACTGGATAGTAGTTGAAAAGTGTTGGCCTAACCACAGATAAACCGCTGTATTAGCTCTCCTCAGCCTCATAAAAACACCCACATTTTATTCTTATCACTAATGATATTTAGAGGATTCTCTATGCGTTTTGTCGTTAACGTTACCTGACTGGATTAGTAACGTTAGGGGAATTGCTGGTGGTTTACGTTAGTCGCTTTACTGAGACTCATCACCCAAAATAACCTGAGAATCTCAGCATGTGACTTTACTGTGATTGTTACATATCTGTCTCTTGTCATTTTCTTCTGAGGTTCTTTATGGCATTTAGTATCTCGCTCATACTTCGGTCAGAGTTACAGAGCCCCCCTATGGTCCCGTAGAAAAATATTTGAGATGCGATCATCTGTACCTGCATTTTCTAATCTGTACTGTCTGTTTATAATTTTTTGTAATCTATACAATCAGTAGCTACTCAAAGATTCATAAACGACATCCATAGTATCGCAGCATGGTCCTCCAATTAAGAAATATGTTTACACTGATGTTCTTGTAATAGATATGATCCTAAAATATTGGAATTTTACATTGTAGTAAATAATATATAAATATCATATAAATAAACAAAAAAAGAGCCAAAACCGCAAAATAACATATAGCCTAGCTCTTAATAGATTTTAAGTTAGAAGTTGTGAACCTAAAATTAGAATGTAAAATACATCCAGGCTTTTCTTAAAAACTTACCAGATACATTTACTAACGTTTGTTTTATATATATATATATATATATA
>NW_015627232.1:503533-506088 GCF_001515625.1 Sinocyclocheilus rhinocerous
ATATATATATATATATATATATGTGTGTGTGTATATTTTATATATTATAAATAATATATATATTAACAAAATAAATGGTTTATAATTTTTTTAACAAAATTTGTTTGTATATATATTTAAAATGTAAATTATTATTATTACTATTAATGATAACATCTACATTTTAGAATTACATTCAAAATTAAGGGTACAGTTTACACATTTTTGAGCATTAATTGCTAAAATAAAATGATCAGACCTTAAAAGTCTCCTCTTTGACCCTATATTGAGTCTATGTACTCCTCTATCTGATGTTGAAGTTATTAGGCCTGCAGGAACAGCATTATCTGATGTGAGGAATGGCAGGATCACAGACAGGGTTCTTATGATGTGACGTTTCCTATCAGATCAGCGTTTTTGTAGGGGAGGTGTTTCCATGCCGAGCTCACACTTTCCTCCTCGTACACAGAAGAGAATGGAGGTATAACTGCAGACCGGAGATCCCTTCTAGAGGGTTGGGTTCTCCAAAGATTCAGACAGGAAGTGACGCCCCCTGTGTCTGCGTCTTAATCACCACTGTGCTGCGGATGCTTTCTTTCCCTCAGTCAAAGCAAATCAATTTTCATAGTTTTGTAGGATGTTGTGTAATCTTTCAAAGGTTGGGCTTTCAGTCGTTATTAAAGCGGTAATGTTTTAGCATTAAAACATAGCACTCTTTATTCTAATTATATTCTTTATAAAAAAAACTTGCCCCTTTTAGACTTGCACTCTAATTATTTGCTAACTGTTTGTTTTCTTTAAAAAAAAAAAAAGGAACACTCGCTTCTCTAATATTTTTGTATTCTATCTATTTGTTTTCTTTTTATTTATTATACAATTAACAAAAGCAAAAAAGGCCTCTAACACTAGCTTGCTCTATTCTTTCTCTATTCTATCTGGTTTCTTTTTATTTATTATGAAAAAAAAAAAAACTTGCTACGTGTACTGCATTAAGCTAACTGTGACGATAAAAAAAAAAACTTGCTACGTGTACTGCATTAAGCTAACTGTGACTTGTTATAGCACTTGCATATCATTGCTCTTTTGTTGATTTTGATTACTTCCATTGTCCTCATTTGTAAGTCGCTTTGGATAAAAGCGTCTGCTAAATGTAAATGTAATGTGTTAATGAATGTTTTGGTTGTTTGATTTAGCAGAGAGTATCAGTTTCCCCAAGTGGCCACAGGGTGGAGGCATTGAGTCATTTACTGTCAAAATCAGTGTGAAATTTGTTTTATATTAGTAATATTTTTATTGTGATTATTTGTTAATGTAAACAGCAGCTTTTGTAAAACCTGAAATAAATAAAAACCTTGAACTTAAAGCAATAAAATCTTTTTATATAATCTACCATTCAAAAGTTTGGTGTTGGTGAGATTTTTTAAATGGCTTTGAAGAAAAGTCTCTTATGCTCAAAAAATATAGTAAAACAGTCATCTTTTTTTTAATTATTACAATTCAAACTAACTGTTTTCGAATGGTTTTTGACCACTAAAATGTGTACAATTGAAAAAATTTACTTCTGGAGCCAAATTGAAATTACAGTATCTCTGGGACTGAAAGATATAGGGCCTTAAAGGGTTAGTTCACCCAAAAATGAAAATTCTGTCATTAATTACTCACCCTCGTGTTGTTCCAAACCCGTAAGACCTCCGTTCATCTTCGGAACACAAATTAAGATATTTTTGATGAAATCTGAGGAAGGGCTGCACAATTAATCTAATTTCTAATTGCGATTACATCCAGCCCTATTGGCACATAATGCAACAAAGATTGCTAAAGTCAACAGATTTTACTAATAAACCAGCCAATCTCTGTGTAAAAATAACAGAAAAATATATAGATGCTGCCATCTTTCTAAAGTCATTTTTTACTCCCCTGAAATTTGGCTTTGAATCTCAGGTGAAAATTGTTATTTTGACCCTCTGCAAAATAGTGTATTACTCTAAATATACATTGACAACATTTAAGAATTTGGCTTTCATCACTGTACATGTTTATCTTTCTTCAGAAAAAAATATTGACAAAAGCCAATCTCTGTGTAAAAATAACAGAAAAATATATAGATGCTGCCATCTTTCTAAAGTCATTTTTTACTCCCCTGAAATTTGGCTTTGAATCTCAGGTGAAAATTGTTATTTTGACCCTCCTCTGCAAAATAGTGTATTACTCTAAATATACATTGACAACATTTAAGAATTTGGCTTTCATCACTGTACATGTTTATCTTTCTTCAGAAAAAAATATTGACAAATCAAAAATTAGAGTTTCTGAAATTTGGTTTATTTCAGGGGTTCTCAAAGTCTACATTCAAAGGTCCAAATCTAATTTTCATCAGTGTCAAAGGTCCGGACTGGAACAATTGGTTATTACAAAACTTGTTTTTAATAAACATAGGCTACATAACATGCATAACAAATAAACATTAATTTTTTGAAAAAAAAAAAAGTGCCCTTTGCATTCAAAATACATTAATAGCAAGTGCAAAAGTGGCAAAACAATTAATTTAAGTGTCAGCAATAGAGGTCGACCGATAA
>NW_015627232.1:506422-528786 GCF_001515625.1 Sinocyclocheilus rhinocerous
CCATCTGAATCTCACAGATGAAAAGATGAACTTTATTCACAGTGGAAACTTAAGATGTTTATTTGTAAAGAAGCCCTCAAACATGTTTTCCCACATTGATCACATTCATGCAGTTTCTCTCCAGCGTGGATCTTCATGTGTTCCTTAAGGTTTGATGATTGTGTGAAACTCTTCTCACACTGATCACATACGAACGGCTTCTCCCCCGAACGAACTCTCACATGCAATGTATGGTTTCTCTCCAGTGTGGATCCTCATGTGAATGGAAAAAAAAGTATGTGTTAAAATCATTAACACGATAAATATACCCACCCCAAGACCTACATACTTCTTACATTTCACAAGATGTGTTTGGCTCGAAGTGACGCTGTGCAGACCGAAGTATTCTATTCTAAATCATAGAGCGGCTGCTCTCTAATCGCTCTCGCAGTACTTTGACTTCAAGTCAAACACACCTGGACAGTTGATTGTTGACGAACACGATGCAGAGCGACAACTCACTGCGTAATGAAGTCTATAGAATGCAGTTATATGCCCCTAAAATTCAAGAGATTGTGGCAAAGAATTTATTTATATCATGTAAGCAATATCACACAAGCAACGAGTGCTGTTTTTGTCTGGAATAGCACGAGTGCAAATGTGATATTGATTTTATACAACAGTTCAATAAATAATAACTTAATATTGTTTTTGCTCACTTTTGCCAATGCAAATATTACCTATTAAAGCAGGGGTTCTCAAAGTCTACATTCAAAGGTCCAAATCTAATTTTCATCAGTGTCAAAGGTCCGGACCGGAACAATTGGTTATTACAAAACTTGTTTTTAATAAACATAGGCTACATAACATGCATAACAAATAAACATAAATAAAAAAAATATAATAAAGTGCCCTTTGCATTCAAAATACATTAATAGCAAGTGCAAAAGTGGCAAAACAATTAATTTAAGTGTCAGCAATAGAGGTCGACCGATGCCCATTTTTACAAATCAGGGCAGCCGATGGCCGACATATGATACTGATATGTTTGGCTGATTTTAATTTTTTTTCCCCTTTATCTCATAAAAGCGAGTTTGAGTAAATGATTATTGCAGGGACGGTAACGGCTGTAATCAAATAAGCGCTGCGCTCACAAATGCTAGGAATGAAAATGACATCAAAGCTGTTCTGAAAACTGTCGGTTCTTTTCAGTGATACATTCATATAAAAACACCCGCGCTGCATTTTAATTTTGAAACGTGCAGTGCTCAGTTTATTCAACGAAGTAGAATCCTTTTGGAAAATCTATTTGTGGCTGTCAGTTTTGATTTTATGACGGGCCGCCACAAATAACTCAATGTATGGGAAACACTGGACACTTCTATAAGTCAAATGGCCATAATCTAAGTGATAACAAAAATAAATAAATAAAAAATTACTCATATTATTATTAGCGGTGAAATGTCGCCCGATTATGTCAAACGTCATATGCTCACTGGATGTCATGACAACAAATGTCATGAAGGAAAAGTTTCAATATCTCGCCTTCGCTTTCATTTCGGACAATCTCCAAAAAGACATTAAAAAAACTAAACAAATGATTTACAAGTTTAACATGCGTTTATTAAAGTAGGAAATAATTAGTGCTCTTGAAATACGAAATGGAGGCGGTTCGGACTGAATTCCCTCCGGATCCGGACCGGAGTCCGGACTTTGAGAAGCACTGGTTTATTTGATACCCCATGACTCAAATGTCTTTACTGTCACTTTTGATCAATTTAATATATCCTTGCTGAATAAAGTAATAATTTCTTTTAAATAATCTTACTGGCGCCAAACCTTTCACTTTCACCCTTCGTATGTCTGTTAAATCCAGGTGAGGATCACCTGTACACCTTGTTTTCTGAAATTTCAGAAGGACACAGACTCATGAAATGTTGATGTTCCTTTAGTGTCTCATTCCTTGTCTGTTCAATAATTTAGTATGTGAAAGAATTAGCCTCGTCTGAGACAGAATATATCATAGATTCATTGCTCACACATGAAAACATCTAATGTTATGAATTAGCTTTGATATACTAGGCTCCATGGGATGTTTTTGAATACTTTATATCAAGGCTCTTCCACCTTATTCAGGACAAAGACTCCTTGGTGGATATAAAATGGAGCAGGGCCCCCTGATAAATATTGTATAAAAGGAGATTTGCATTTTAGGCCAGGCCTATAATAAAATGCTATAGTACAATATTAATGAATAATTAATATTGTTAAAATAAAATTATATTTATTTATTATCAAGAGCCATATAGTTGTGCATTATAATTTTACTAAATTCATTATAATGTGGGATTGGGCTGATCTTCAACTCCTTAACTTGAATAGACTTCTAAACTGTTTGTGTTGTTGTACTCTTAGTGGTATAATTGTTTTTGTTAGTTCCTCTTTATTAATTACTTCCTACCTAGCCCAGTATTTTGCACATACTAGTGACACACCTGAAGTCCTGTTTACTCAAAGCAGTTATTTAAACAGAATGACATTTATTGGAGATCATCTTATAGAAGGACAGCAGTTTCTACAACCTTTTTTATACTTTGTTTGGGTGTTTCATCAAAGGAAATGGCGGTTTCTGTTCTTCCTGATTGCATGAACTATAGCTTAAGGCAGAACGTGAGTGTTTGTGTGTCATGGGGTGTGGTTTCACTTGCTGCTTTGAGGGAGTTAGCCCTCATTTGTCACAAGCCACATGCAACCTGTTTTGAGAGCAGCGCGCAACAGTAGTCGACGGTTGCATAGGGCAGCTGTCGTGTGCCACCAGTTTCCATTGTGCTGTCGAAGTGACTGATCATGGAGACAGAGGTAGGGCTCGCAGAACTCTTGCTTCTTTTCTTAAGCGTAATTTTAGTATGCTGTTCAACATTACAAATCCACAGACTTTGAAATACAACGTGGTTGCCTAAACATTCAGTCCACCTCCAGGTTTCAGCCTTAACTACTTCCAAGAGCTTAGAGACTTTTCTTTTGGATAGCAAGCTGACATTAGTGGTTAGGTTTACCACAGAGTAAGTAGCAGCCTTTTTCCATGAATGGCGATCTCATTATGCTTCGCAAAAGGTATAGGATTTTATAAAAGACCTCAAGCCAATGTAGTGCTGAGACTAGTTGATTGCGTTGTTGTTTTTAAGCCAGTAGTACATTTGAAGGGTAAGGACAGCGTGTTAATGCATCTATTTTGCTGATTTATGTTGAATGTTTTAAAAGAAACTGCATTTTTGTTCAATTTGATTCAGAATAACTTGATTCAGAATAAACTTGATTGAGAATAACCTGCACTTCCATGGAGGCTGATGTATTTACAAGCTTGGGATTGTTGTAGTAACAGTTGCCCCATCAGTCCAGAGCACAGAATTCAAAGATGTCGTCAGTGTGAAGTGTATCAGAAAGTCATCAGCAAGAATCATTTTGGTGCAGCTAGCCATTGACCAAACTCATAAAATTATGGTCACACTGAAAAAGCTCTTGTGTTTTTGACTTCCTCTGGTCGTGATGTGATTTCCTCTTTCTCTCTTTCTTTCTTCAGCCAGGTATTGTGTCTCCGTTTAAGCGGGTGTTTCTGAAAGGAGAGAAGGGGAGAGATAAGAAGACTCTGGAGAAGTCCACTGAGCGTAGGGCCCTCCACACCTTCTCCCTCTCTCTCCCGGACCACCGTATCGACCCAGACATTCTGCTCAATGACTACATTGAGAAGGAAGTTAAGGTATTACTCGCCTTCAAATTTGTGCTATTGTATTATGTACTCATTTTACCATTTTGTTTGGGGGGAAAAAGCCTTTGGGGGAGTAAACCCTTCCCAAATCTTTTGCTGTTGCCATCAAAGGCAGAGCGTCCAATTAAACTTAAAGGGGTCATATGATGCTTTTTAAAAGATCATTATTTTGTGTAAAAGACTCAACCCTCAGTTACCGTAATATTCTTCTTTTGCATTCAAGCTCTGCATTTGACAGTGTTTGCCACAAGCTCTTCACAGGATCCCATCTTGCAGCAAGTTGTTATTTTTACAAAACCTTTACCTAATCAACCTATGGCATCCCTCAGGGTTCGATACTTGGTCCGCTTCTATTTGCATTTTATGCCTCTATTTCGACAGATAATGAGACACCATGGTTTCCACTGTTATGCTGATGATACCAACATTTATAACAACTCCTGTGATTTCTCCCCTCCCTCCCTTAGTTTCCTAGCTAGCTAGTTAGGGACTTCCATGGGTGGCAGGTTATTTAGCACTGCTGCTCCTAGATTCTAGAGCTCCTTAGACAAAAATAAATAAATAAAAGAACTGTGTAGTGCAGTCTCTTGTTGTATTCCTGTATCTCTCCTTATTTTCTTTTGCCATTTTTTTCATATAAATAATTGTTTTTCATTATTTTCCTTATTTTTTATTATTGTTATTATTACTATTGTAGTATCTGGGACAGCTGACCTCAGTTCCTGGATATCTGAATCCCTCCAGCCGCACAGAAGTTTTGCAGCTTATTGACAATGCCAGGGTAAGAGAAACGGTCAATGACATTGCCTTATTTTGCAATATGAAGATAAATTCCCACATTGCTTCTCTAATGTGTTTTGCAGAAGTCTCATCAGTTGGCAGGGCAACTGACATCAGAGCAGGATGCTGTTGTCAGTTTGTCGGCATACAATGTGAAGCTCGTGTGGCGTGACGGAGAAGACATCATTCTCCGCGTACCCATTCATGACATCGCAGCTGTGTCCTACATCAGAGACGACTCACTCCACCTCGTGGTGCTAAAAACAGGTACGCAGTAATGTGGATGAGCATTACACAAAAAGCGAAACAGAACACGGAAATTGACATTTTTTTTAGATTCTAAGGATAATGTGTGAAAATAATTTTGGGTTTTCTTACCATGGGGTATGATTTGCGTTTGCAGCTCAGGAGCCCGGAGGTTCTCCATGCCATAGTACAGAGATGTCAAAATCTCCCACTCTGAGCTCTCTTTCAGAGAGCGGCGCTGTGCTTGTGGAGGTCTGCTGCCTGCTTGTGCTGGCTGTCGACAATAAGGTTGGCTTTGGTCATTTAAAAGGACCTTATTTTGTCTGTTAAATTTGAAACAAGTGACATGACCAAGACTTGACGAGTTTATTGCAAAAACTACTGCTATTGTGCAATGTACTGTTACTTTTGATGTTTATAAAAGCAGCAGTGGTTTGATTATCATGAGCTCTGGTTTTGCAGGCTGCAGCAGAGGAGCTGTGTCTTCTACTTAGTCAAGTCTTCCAGATCGTCTACACAGAGTCCACCATTGACTTCCTGGACAGGGCCATCTTTGATGGAGCCACAACACCCATCAGGCATCTCTCGATCTGCAGCGGTGAGTAGGCAAGAGCTTCATCATTTTGGGATTTCCCAGTAAATTTGTACTTGCCCAAAACCACAGACCACAGTCAGTTTCACATCACTATTTCATCTGGGGTGGTTTATTGGAACCGTATTTATGCTTCCTGAAGCTTAGTCTGTTAATATTACACTGACCTTGTTGCAAAATTAAATATTTCTAAATACTTTCCATATTTTTCCAATAAAAGAGGACTCCTCGAGCAAAGATGTCAAAGAAGTGTTTGAGGCCGAGGAGAGCACATTGTGAGTATCGCTTCAAATGTCGTCTGCAGTAATGTGCCATTTTATCTCTTGAATTGAGCAATCATTGTGTTTTTGTCCAATCTCAGTACTTTCCAAAGTTCTCTAGAGGCGGGACACTCCTCTAGCCCCTCCCCCTCCTCCACCCCGGCCTCACCACAAACCATAACAGCCAGTGAGAGTGAACTAAGCACAACAGCTGCTGAACTGCTACAAGACTACATGACCACAGTGAGTGTTTGTGTGTGTAGAGTGCAGTGTATAAAAATACATTTGAATGTCTGTTGTTAGAGTCTGTAATTAGTCTTTGCATAACAAATTATGTTTTTACACTGTTTTCCTGTCATCCTCTGCTATAGTTGAGGACAAAGCTGTCGTCTCAGGAGATACAGCAGTTTGCCACACTGTTACGTGAGTACAGAAACGGAGCCTCCATCCATGAGTTCTGCATCAACCTGCGTCAGCTTTACGGAGACGGCAGGAAGTTCCTCCTCCTGGGTTAGTTACATGTTGGGGTGTTAAATTTGTTTTAAACATAGCTGTTTTTTATGGACTACTCGTTGCTCACTGACTTTAACATTAGTGTATGCAGAGTTGTTATTGTTAACTAAAACTATTAATTGCTTTCATTAATTGAAATAAAATTAAACCAAAATAAATTAAATATAAATATAAAAAAAACAAAAACGAATTAAAAATGCCAATGAATATAACAAAATTACTTATATTAAAATAACTGAAAATTGAAAAGCTAATTTAGTATAGTAAATTAATATACACTATAATCAAATACTATAATAGTATTTAAATTATACTAAATTAACACTGGTTAAAATAACTTTTACCATTTTTACTGATTATTTAGCTCTTGGTTTTTATTCCATATACATTATTCATAATTATATTTTTCCTCTGGAGTCCTCTTAGTAGAATATGTTTTAAATAAATCATAAATTGTAACTGATTTTCCACCCTCTCGATGACCCTTAGAATTAAATATTTTTGCTACTGTATCTTTAAGACTTGTGATATGTGAATGTTTAAAAGGGTCATATGATGTTGCTAAAAAGAACATTATTTTGTGTATTTGGTGTAATGCAATGTGCTTATGCGGTTTAAGGTAAAAAAAACGCATTATTTTCCATATAATGTACATTATTCTTTCTCCTCTATGCCCTGCCTTTCTGAAACGCGTCGATTTTTACAAAGCTCATCGGTCTGAAAAAGCGAGGTGTGCTCTGATTGGCCAGCTATCCAGTGCGTTGTGATTGGCCGAATGCCTCAAGTGTGTGACGGAAATGTTACATCCCTTAACATACTGGGATGCCGTCTCCCAGCAGGACGAGACAAAACCAATAAGACCCATTACAAACAAGGCATTTGTTGCATCCAGTAGGGACATAATTACTGATTATAATGACTTATAGTGTCTTTTTACGCATTGCGTTGCGTTGCGCCGCGTAAACATAAACCGGAGCAATGATTCAAAAACATTAAAACCCATTATAAACGAGGCATTTGTTGCATCCAGTGGGGACATAATTACTGATTATAATGACTTATACTGTGTTTTTACGCGTTGCGTATCGCATCACGTAAACATAAAACCATGTCTGCATTTGTGATCGGAGAAGCAACAAGACTACTCTACACTGCTCAAAACTCGCCATTTGAATCATCAGTGGCAAATTATTTAAATATAAAAAAACGTACTTACAGGCTGAGTCAGAAGCGCCAGACTGTCCTTGCAAAGTTGGAACTGCCCCACTTTATAGAACAGCCTTTGTGCCACAGACGCATTGTAGGCTACTTGTTCAGGAAACAGTCCTCGTCCTCCATACAATGCGCAGCACACATATGAATATTTGGGTTGAACTGTTCTGGAACAGTGTTGTAAATACAACTTAACCACTGATTTCTAGTCGTGTCCATTTTTGGAAGGCCAAACAAGAAAGGAAAAATTGAAATCGCATCATATGACCCCTTTAATTTACATAGGAGTTTAGTAACTACCAGCAGTTTGAGAGTTTGCTGCCATGTCCAGTTTTGTTGCTTCTAACTCCATCCTTCAATAACAGCCTCTTTGTTAAGCCTGTGAGGCATTTTGACAGGTTCAAACAATTTGTGCTGAAATTTGTGTCACAAATTGTTATGGTCAGACTGTTGTTGTCGTCAGGGACCTACAACTTCCCCCCTCCTCCAAAAATAAACAGCTGCTTGCAGAATATTTAAATAGTACGTCAGACTTCACATTTGTTCTTATTGACCTATGTTGGAGATTTTCTTCATTTGTTAAATTCCCTTCTGTTTTCTCCACTCCAGGACTGCGGCCTTTCATTCCTGAGAAGGACAGCCAGCACTTTGAGAACTTTTTGGAAACCATCGGCGTGAAGGATGGCCGCGGCATCATAACAGATAGCTTTGGACGTTACAAACGCACGACAAGCTCTGCGTCAGACTCCACCACTAATGGAAACGGTGCTGCGGGCGGATCGGATGAAGGAACGGCCACCTCTGAGGGCGACGAATGGGACCGCATGATTTCAGACATAAGCAATGACATTGAAGCGTTAGGAAGCAGTATGGACCAGGACGGCGTGTCGCCTTGATGTCACGGCACTGGGTCAGTGTCTCGCAGTGTGCTTTAGCCAATCACCACTTGAGATAATCACACGGGCCATTGGCCCATATTGCTGTCCATCCAATCTGACAATGCTGGAGTTCGGATACTGTATGGATACCACTTCCTGGCCATCATCCTTATTTTTATATGTTGTGCCATATTAACACAACTGGATTTTTCAGATTTGACAATTGTGATTTTCAAGACCTGTGATAGAAGGATCGTGTATTGCTGTGGACAGCAGTTGTGTTCTTCTGGGATGTTTATTGGCAGTATCTGCTACCACTAATGAGAAACCTTGTTGCTGGTAGATATCGCTCTTTCACACTGATCTGTATGAAAGCTTATTTCCACCACAGATTAAAAAGGTATTTTACAATTCTGACTTTTTCCTCACAGTTCTGAGAAATTCTCAGAATTGCGAGATATAAACTTGAAATTCTGCAGAACGCAATTACTTTTTTATTCAAGAAATAAAGGTAATTGTGACTTTTTATTCCACAGTTCAGACTTTTACAGCAAATGCAAGTTAACCTGTTTTTGAGTTTATATCTCACAGTTTTGAGTTTATATTTTGACTTCAGAATTGCAGGAAAGTCTAATCTGAGAAAAAAGTCAATTGTGAGATGTTAATTTAAATTACTTCATAACTTTGGTTTATAACTCAACTCGAATTGCAAAAGGTCAGAATTATAAGATTAAAAGTTACCCTTTTTAAAAAATGAACAATTCTGTCGTTTTTTCCCTCTAAATTGTGTTTATATCTCACAATTCAGACTTTTTCTTAGAATTGCACGTCTCGCAGTTGAGTTTATATCTTGAAATTCTGACTTCAGAACTGTGTGAAAAAATTGAGCAAACTACTGAATGATAACTCATTCTGACAAAAATGTAATTGCAAGTTTTAAAATCTCAATTGTGAGAAAAAAAAGTCAATTATGAGAAAGTCGCAATTACATTTTTATTTATAAAAAAAATAAAATAAAGGTAATTGCAACTTTTTATCTCACAGTTCTGACTTTTTTTCTCAGTATCACATGTTTATATCTCGCAGTTTATATCTTGCAATTCTGACTTAAGAACTGAGGGAAAAGTCAGAATTATGAGATAAAAACTCAGAATTGTGAGGAAAAACGCATTATTATGAGTTTATAATGCTTAGTTGCGAGACAATTAATTTGCAGGTAACCTCTTAAACTTTTTAGAAATTCTGTTGCAGAAATAAGCTTCCAAAGATTGAGACCAGTGTGTGAGACCACTTAGTGTCTCATTTAATGCGACTTCTGATCAGTGTGAAGGTGCAGTTTGGAGCATTGCCTAGTGTGCTTCCTAAAGCGTGATCTGCATTGCCTTATGTGTGTTGTATGTGTGTTGTAACTAGGGCTGCACGATAAATATCGCACGATATTTAATGTGCATCTCGTCAGTAAAGCCGGTTCTGTAAGCAGCGGTAAATCTCTACACATGCGTGCTTTCACGTGGAGCAGCATTTACTACACAGAGCCGTTGTTCACAGACAAGCTGCGCAAAACCACGATCATATTTTGCGCATGTTTTGCGCAGCTTGTCTGTGAACAACGGCTCTGTGTAGATGCGCATTAAATATCGTGCAATATTTATTGTGCAGCCCTAGTTGTAACCTGATGGAAGTGAGCTGCAGTATATTTCTCCTGCACTGAAGTGCTAATCAAAACTTGACCTTTTTACACCCTTATATTAACTGGTCACTTGTTTTTCCTCTAACATATATTTTTCACTTTTATATTTGTTTCAGCCAGGATTGATCATAATTACCCAGTTATTATCATGTTTCTTCAGGTAGGAAATGTAGCACTATATATTTTTGGTTTTGAATGAAACCTGGAAAATGTGGATATTAGACAAAGTCAGTTTTCTGGCTGATTGAGAATGCAATATTCAGCCATTCATTGTATCTCCTCAGAGTTTTCAGTAATCTAACATTGTGCCTTGCAGAATCACTGATTGTATCATCCAACATGGATGCAAGTAATATTCTGTAATCTGTACAGAATGTGACTGAAGTATGAGTTTATTAAAATGTGCAGCACTTACATCCTCATTTATTGCTTTTTGTATCATTTGAGCACTTTATAGTGAAACTACAGGAGGGGTTATTTCACAAGAATGGACTTGCCTGCTTTGCATCACATTTTACACACACACACACACACACACACACATGATTGTAAAGCGCTTTGGGTGTATAGCAATACACAATAAAGTGCTATATAAATGGATAATTCATTCATTCATTAATATGGAGTAGGAAATCATTTCCGCTAAAGAAACTTTTTTAAATTGTGGTGGCATTGTGGCAATATAACATTGTTGCCAGCAGGGGGCAGTTGTTTACCTACAGCAGCAATCCAGATTGACCAAGTTTCTTGATCAGCAAATTATCATATGATTTCTGAAGGATCATGTGACACTGAAGACTGGAGTAATGATGCTGAAAATTCAGCTTTGCATCACAAGAATAAATTACATTTTAAAATTAAAATAAAACGTGATATTTATATTATTTATGATATTGTAATAATATTTCACAATATTACTGTTTTTAACTATCTTAAGAGACTTGCCGACCCCAAACGGTAGTGTATGTGTGTGCTGAAGGTCTATACATATGTTTTATTTAATAAAAAAATATATAGTACATTCGTTTATTTTCCATTTGCACAACTGGGAATTGCTGTAACTGTGCTCCAAATTCCTCACACTTGTTTAAAAGACACTCACAACTAATGACCAATAAAAACTTTGACAAAAATAGGCATTTAAGAAGAATCCCTAACATAGGCATAAGCCTGCTCAATTTATCCAAGCATGTAGCTATCACGCAACGATAAGTAGGATTAAACTTATCCCACATTGCAACAGTGCACTCCCTCTCTCTCATTAGTGGATGTTACCTCTGAAACAAGAGGCCTTTGTCATGGATTGACTTCTTTTTGAGGTTACCTAGAGGGTTAATTTTGGATAAGATAAACTTGTGCTATAAATCTGCCCTTTTAATTCTTTTGTGCTGGAGAGTCCTTGCCATCAAAGCAAGAGCTAAAGTCCTCAAAGACATCGACTGGCATTATCACATGGCTACAGAACAAGCTTTGGCACCCGTACATATAAAACGACAGCGCCAAAAGTTTATTTGAGCAGAAGACATTAAGTCGGTCATTAATAACACGCCTCTTGAAGACGAACATGGCGCATAACTTCGCTCACACAGCACATACCTGTAATTCCAGGGCGCATGCATGCGTAAAACCCTCATTCCTCACTGGAGCCAAGAAGCACATCCTGACAAACTGAGCTGCTTTAGGGACACACAAAGGGTGTCAAAGGTCAGTACCTTGATCCTGAGCTAACAAGGAGCTGGGAGCTTATGTCATGTTAGATGTCATTTGACAAGACAGCTGCACTGGAGACAATGATACAGAGAGACCCGGTCTCTCATTAGAGCTAAAGTTGACTGGGGAATGGTGGCAGACAATAGCTCCAAAACGACAGGTGGCTTGATGGTTTATAAAGGCAGTAAAGAGTGCATTAGTGCCCACCCACTTTTTCAGCAGCATTGGTTCCGGAAGTGTTTGTCCAATAAATTTTTCCCATAGGGATTTTAAAAAAAGTCTTTGTTAAAAAGTTAAAAGCCATGAACCAAGTCAACCAGCTATGAGGTCAATCACAACTTTAAAAAGTATTGAAAATCAGACAAAAACACAAAGGATCAAGACTTTGTGTGAGGGAAAGAACTACCATCCCACAAAGCACTGCAAATGACATAATTAAATTAAAAACAGAGCAATATTAAACTAATGACTTAGTATAGTATATCTTGTGATAGTATATCAACTTTTCATTGCTGTCTATGGAGGGACAGAAAGCTCTCGGATTTCATCAAAAATATCTTAATTTGCGTTCCGAAGATGAACAAAGGTCTTCTGGGTTTGGAACGACATGAGGGTGAGTAATTAATGACAGAATTTTCATTTTTGTGTGAACTAACCCTTATATGTTATAATTCAAAATCATTTCCTTTATACACTCTCAGAAAAAAAGGTACAAAGCTGTTACTGGGGCGGTAAGGTACAAAAGCTAAAAGGTACATTTTTGTACTTATTTATCTCTAAATGTTGCATATTAGTACATACAAGTACTTCAAAAGTACATATTGGTATTTTTGAAAGGGTACGGCCCCAGTTTTGTAACTGAGAGATTTTTCTGAGAGTGTATGGAGAAAATGAATGGCATTTTTATCTCTGGAGCCAGATTGTTGCACTCAATGGCTTTACACAAAAGATTCAGTTTTGCAAAAAAAAAATAATAATTTGATTAAGCAATATCACACAAGTAGATATTTGTGCCAACAAACATGACTGAGTGATACTGCGTTTTTAAGTTTAATAAACAAGAAGTTAATATTGAGTAACTTTAATTTTAGACACAATATCACTGAAAGTAGTTCCAATACAAAACAGTGAAAAGTCTCCACGCTATCAGCTGGTCGACCAATCACATTCGAGGACCGGATTGCTATAAGAAAGTATTAAAACTGCTAATTGTGAGACAATATGTCAAGTCCCAGAATGCTTTGGGAGTTTATCATTGATCAAGGATGGTTTGGCTGTACACAAAAGCCAGTCATTGAAGGGATGTGAAACACAACCTTCCTGAAAAAGGACTTTGAAACACACCCTTTCAGCTTTTGTTCAGAGCTGGTTTCACTGAATTTTTGAAAAAACGTGAATGAGAAAGCCAAGATATTTTCTCTGAGGTAGGCCTATTGTTCTGACTGAGTTATCCAGCAATATATTCACAATATTCACACTGCAAATGTTTAAGATTAACATGAAAACCAAGTGAACCGAAATACTCCAGTGTTCAAACAAACAGGAAGTACCTAAACATCCACAAATAAGGTAATTGAGCGTAGTAATGCCACTTATTATCGTAGCCTTTGCACATATGTTGGAGTTTTTGTTTATGAAAACATGTCATTTGAATGATGGAGATCTGAAGAGACGCTCCTCCCAAATTGGGAAAAATGGAACCACTTAAGAGTAATTGGCTCCATAGAGATTGGCATAAGCTCAATGTACACAAAGTGGTAAACTGATGAGCCTTCTTGCTTCCTTTCATAGTAACATACTAACTCGGCAACAATGTACTGGAAAACATTTATTGCAGGATTATATGGATGAATTATCAGAGGTTTCTGTAAGCATGTTTTCCATAGATGATCTGTAGACTGTGATGTTATTGTACAGTATATAGCAAATACCATCTTTACTGTACATGCCAAGCATAATATTTTTTAATGAATCTAACCACAACCGAGTTATGTTTATAAGATATTCTTCTATATAAAATACAAATGTGTATAGAAAAAATCTTAGAGTTCAAACATGCAGACTCATGTGTAACTACTTGAGACATTTTGTGTCATACATAAGCAAAACTGAATTAAGGCTGTGGCTCTGTTCCAAAACCTAGTGAGCTGCTTCACTACGGCCTACATAATCATAATCATGAACCGCACAAGAGACCGATTTGGAGCGCTCATACATAGGTAGCAAGTCTTTGTGCCACACAATTTGCATTACTCTTAGGCGATTTGATTCATTTTATTTCAACAGAGTGCAACATTCTGGTTCCGGAAGTGAAATACCATTCATTTTCTCTGCTGGGGAATTGATTTTTAACAATAACCATTAAAGAAAAGCCTTCTGTGAGCTTCAAGGTTGTTAATCGATGGTACAGGCTTTTGTTGAAACCATCAGCCTGCATTACTCTGTTTCTTATTTATTTATTTTTTATCATGTTTAGTGGTGGAATTCCTGGTGAAAATGATCACAATCACAACCACAATGATTCATAGGATTGTAATTATTTTCCTTAATAAAGTCAATAAGTACACAACCTTTGTCTTTTTGTCTGATTTTCAGAAATGTTTTTGCTTCAGGTCAAAGTTTATGTTGTGATTAATTTCATAGCTGGTTGGTTTGGTTTACGGCTTATAACTATTTAACGAAAATGTTTTAAAATCCATAGGGGAAAAATTAATGGGGAAAAAAAAACATGTTAACAAAACATGACGTTAACATGTTGCTAAGCTAACGCACTAATAAAGCATTAAAATAATACATAATAAGCATTAAAATTAGTGCTGGGCAACAATTAATCGTGATTAATCGCATCCAAAATAAAAGTTTTTGTGTACATAATATATGTGTGCGTACTGTGTATATTTTTATATGTATATATAAATACACACATCCATAGGGGGAAAAATAATGGGGGAAAAAAAACATGTTAACAAAACATGACGTTAACATGTTGCTAAGCTAACGCACTAATAAAGCATTAAAATAATACATAATAAGCATTCAAATTAGTGCTGGGCAACAATTAATCGTGATTAATCGCATCCAAAATAAAAGTTTTTGTGTACATAATATATGTGTGCGTACTGTGTATATTTTTATATGTATATATAAATACACACACATGCATGTATATATTTAAGAAAAACATTTCTATATTAAATATATTTATATAAAATATAAATTATATGAATATAAATATATACATGTAAATATTTTCAATATATATACTGTATGTATGTGTCTTTATATATACATAATAAATATACACAGTACACACACATATATTACATAAACAAAAACTTTTATTTTGGATGCAATTAATCACGATTAATTGCTGCTCAGCACTAATTACATTTCACAGAACACAAAATTATTATAAAATAATTCATTTAAATTACATTCATCAATACTTTTCAATATTAAATGATATGTACGTTTATTAATAATGAACATTTCTAATGCCTTGTCCGCGATCCTGTTCACTGAGCTTATCGCAATGCATTATGGGATTGCTTTCACCATGAATGCTGCCTTAGAATTTGGCAAGGTGTATTGGAGGCACAATAATTAAGATGCCTATATTGGAACAGTCTTTACGCTTTTAATAGTTTACAAGGTTTTGAAACAGAGCATGTGTGTGGTATAAGCAACATCATTTGATATCTCATGACCACAACAAGGACTGTATCTAAGGCATAGAGCCATGGCTAGTGGATCAGACATTTTTTTTAGAAGTCATTGTCTATTGTTCATTTGATTAACTGAAAAGGTTTCACTGGCACAAGAACATAGAGCAAGAGGCACAGGATGTTCTGTGACAACAGTTCTCTTGGGTTCCAAAACAGTTGTCTAAAATCATTCACTTTTTGAGTCACTAATTCTTTTCTTTCGCAGTTGGGTCACACGTTAAATGGCTAGCAAAGGGAAAAGCGTCTGGAGTTGATGTTCATCTTGGTGACACCAATGAGGCGCAGTGGTGAAGAGAGTCCAAACCCTGGAGTGACAGGCCCATCACACAGAAGATCCGACAGCTCGTCACGCTCCTCCAGGCCAAAGGTGGCGTCGTTGAGCATCCGGCGATGCAGGTGACACGTCTGCTCCACTTTGAGTTTGTTGATGTCACTGCGTAGTCGCATAAGTTGGCGGGCCAACTGCTGGTCCTGGATGCGCATCTCCATCTATGAAAGAATAACAAGTAGGAGAAACTCATTAAAGGGTTGGTTCACCCAAAAATGGAAATTCTGTCTTTAATTACTCACCCTCATGTTGTTTCAAGCCTGTAACACAAGTGAAGATATTTCTGATGAAGTCTGATAAAGCTTTCTGACCCTGCATAGACAGCAACACAACTACCACGTTCAAGGCCCAGAAAGGTAGTAAGGACATCGTTAAAATAGTCCATGACATCTTTATGAAGCTACGAGAATACTTTTTTGTGCACAAAGAAAACAAAAAAAACTATTTTATTCAACAATTCTTCTCTTCCGTGTCAGTCTTCAACATGCATTCACGCTGTCTATGCTGTCTATGGGAGGGTCAGAAAGCTCTCGGATTTCATCAAAAATATCTTAATTTGTGTTCCGAAGATGAACGAAGGTCTTACGGGTTTGAAACAACATGAGGGTGAGTAAATAATGACAGAATTTTCAGAACATTTTTGGGTGAACTAAGCCTTTAAGGCTTAATTATATCACTTTGTGCCTCCTCAAATTTCCTAGTGAAAATTATGAAGCATTTACTTAGACATAATGAGACAAGATTGACTTATTTTACGCAGATTAGATGTTTAGATGTTTAGATTCAGGGTTCTCAACTGGCCGTCAAGGTACACTTTCCTGCAGAGAAATACTCCCTTTAAAAGTTTGAGACAAAACTATAGAAAAAGCTAAATTGATCTGGTGTCATTTTAAAATGAAATTCTCCCCAATGTCTCCTAGTATTTTGAATTTAAAATGCCTTTTTAAACTACTGTAATATTTTTCAAAGTTTTCTAAACATTTGAGTACTTTTTACAATAAAATACCATTTTAGTTATTCAACCTCATAATTTCACATTTAATTCAATTTTACCTGCCATTTCTTTGTAATTAACTGTGAAAATGACTAGCAATTTCTGAGTAAAATTGTTTCTACACTGTGATGACAAAGCTTCTTTTCAGCATCATTCCTCCAGTCTTCAAGATCCTTCAGAAATCATTCTAATATGCTGATTTAGTGCTCATAAAACATTGGTTATTATTATCAATGCTGAAAACAGTTGTGCTGCTTAATAGTTTTTAATATAAATCTTTTGTAACATTATAAATCTTTATTGTCACGTTTGATCTATTTAATGCATTCTTGTTGATTAAATAGAAATCTTACTGACCCTAAACTTGGAAAAGGTAGTGTAAGTCTCTCTACCTTTCAGGCTCATGGCAAAATGTACCACACATGGGCATGTAGATCCATCTTTGTTAGCAAACACGCTTTAGTCAGTTTCACATAACAAGGGGCTCAAAATTAGGGGAGGTGATATAGATCATCAGAAGTCCCCTTGATACCGCAACTTGCCCTGTTTTTTTGTTATTGTGTCCAATTTTCTTTGTGTAAATGTTTATGGACACACACGGGGCAAAAGCGGTGGAAGAAAGGCTTCTGATGTGGCTAAAGGAGCCTCATTGCGTGCCTTGGCTGTAATGGCCTGTGCATAAAAGTATGCCTTGAACCACATGGCTGAGTGGAAGAGAAGTGATTACACTGAGAGGAACAGAGAGCGATCACCTCTCATGCTCATCTGCTCACCATCTTTTCCACTCACTTTAACATGAATGGCAATCTCTCACACAGTGCTGTAGCAATGAAGGCCTGTGCATTCACTCCATTGTTTCATTCAAATTAGCTAACTACCGTAATGGGGATGCTGTTCGTTTTCTTCCCTTACAGAAAGATGATTGCAAAATAGCAGCAAGTATTTTGAAAAATCACATTTTTGAGAACATGATAATGACAAATACGAGTGTCGATAAAGACAATTTAATTGAAAATGCTTCAAAAATCCATTTAAAATGAATTGTTGATTAAAAAATTTCAAGAAAAAAATACATGTATATTCCATACACCTTGAATGAGTGTCCATAATCATTATTGATAGAAAAAAAAAAGAAAAAAAAAAGTAAAATCTATATTTAAGGTATTTTTTATTTATACAAATATCTTAACTTATTAATTATATTTTTAGATGATATTAATTATACTTTTTTGGGAGTTGCACCACATGACATTTTACCTAAAACTGTTCTTGTCATAAAAGGTCAAGTTTTCTGATATTTTAAGAGATGCTGACATGCATTATTCAGAAATAATTCCATATAACTTCAGTCAACAAATGAAGATTTTGAAATGTTTTGACTTACCAGTTCTTTTCTAAGCCAAACCAGAGCTTCATCGATATTATCAAATCCTCCAAGGTTTCTAGAAATCAGGGCATTTCCTGCAGTCACTTGGGAATTCTGAGGTGTGACGTCAGGCTTCAGTCCAGCACCTTTCTCCAGCTCTGATGAGCCCTCTGACACGGCTAAGCCTTTGGAGCTTTGAGCTTCCACTCGTTCCTTCCACTCAAGATAGGACGGCCTTCTGGTCTCAAGCCTGAGCTTCTCAGTCAGTGCTTTCAGGTTTCTCAAATGATCATCTGGGGCGACCTCAAGGCCATCACAGTCCTCTATATTAATCTGAGGTATTGAGCTGGCATCCATGGCCTTTTGAGGAAGTCGTTAGAGTTGCCAAAAATAAACAGTGAAAATCAATTTAAGTGGTCAGATGATCTCATTGCCTTGTTGGATCAGTAAAGATACAGTAGACCTTTGGATTTGCTTGCAGTAACCAGGATGGCGTGTCTGTGGGGCTGTAAAATAAATCAACAACGCAGATATTGAGCTTCCATTTTTCCAGCAGTATCGTCCCCCTAGCGTAGCACTCTTAACACATCTTGCTTCTTGATTCTTTCCTTTAATTGAAACGAACTTGGTTACCTTTTCATCATTTAAAAGTTTAGGCCTAATATTAAAGATTTATGTATTTTAATAGCATATAAAATTTCCATACATCAAGTCGACAGTATTAACATAAACAAGTACACTTAATGTGATGCATACAGTATTTGTCACATGTATTTCGTCATAGTACCAATAAACTATAAAAGATACACAATAACCAGGTTTTTATATTTTATAATCTAATCTACCTATGTATTTATTTATTTATTTATATAAATAAATGTATAAATGCATTATATTTATTATTTTTTAATAATAACTATTTATAATTATTCTTTTAACTGTTTAATCAAACATTTTACCTAAATAAACTAATTGCTCATATACTTTTTAAGTGTTTCAGTTTAATTGTTTTCACAATTGACATATTTACGCTGATTCAAATAATATATTTTGAATATAAGATTATTTAAATAACATTAAATACAAAATGATTTTTTCAAAGTTAATAAACGATTAGCCTATTGGAGTGTTTTACAAGAAAATGCTGTATTTGACAGATTATTTGGTTTTAATTTGTAAAACCAGAAGCTATTTCTCTGAAGTAAATCATGGTTAAAATGGGAAGTTTACTGATCACATGGACGCTTTCCATCCATGCCTCATATCTCACTGTGGATCTTAGAAAGCTGGCGGTTGCCATAGCAACTAAGCCCAGCCAATGAGTCAGCAGCACTGAAGACTGTCTGCTCTAAAGAACTAAATGTCACTCCTCACTAGAGCAGCCAGACCTGTGACAATCACCAAAGAACATAATGCTGCTCAATTACAGTCTCTCATTACTCTAATACAGACAAGCAAAACTACTGCTGAGAACACAATCACATATAGTTCTGTTACACAGCAATGCATCAGCATTGTGCTCATAATCTAATTAGTCTCAGGACCATCCACATTTTTAATGCTTTCCCGCAAAGCTGTCTGTCCAATGTAGGCCTACTTGTGATATAGTGTTTGGCGCATTGCCTTGACGTCTTTCATCATCGCAGCTGCTCTAGGAATGCGTTCTTCCCATAAGAGGACTGTGCTGGTTGTTAATTGGCCTCACATTAACCTCCACACGGCTGCGGGACTAATCACACTCCTGAAGTCTCAGCTCATTTAGCGCTTTGCTCCACCTCCCGCACTGTGTGTGGCAGCACTAACGTGACTCATCTCACAGGGGGATCCATTCATCCCAGACCACTCTCACTTTAGTCTGAAAAAATGTGCTTCTCAAAATACTTACTGACTACATACCAAGACTTTAACATTTGTGGCAAACTAATGATAATGATAATTCATGGTGAAATAAGGCTTGAGACTCTACAAAGAGAATGAAAATACTGTATATTATATGTAATATGTATATGTAATATATAAATGCCTGTAGCACGAATATATCAAGACTAAACAAGATTTGCAGGTTTTGCACTTACTTGATTTAATAAAACTTAGCACTTTATTTTACAGTCCTGTTCTGTATGTATACATACTATTTAGTAATTACAATAACTGGTTAATAACTAGGTACTGACCCCTGAACCTACCCATAAACCTAACCTTAACTCGTGTGGTGTTACCATATATTACCCAGTACTTTCTCAGGTAAGTACTCTATAAGTATATGTAAGGAGACATAGGCCTACTGTAAAATAAACTGCAACCTATAATATAATAATATAATATAATAACCTGGAAATTTTCAAACTTTTTTATTCCCTTTTCATGAATAATATTGGTTTTGAGTGCTGTAGCCTATCTTTCCACACTCTCTAAAGTATTATGTTTAGAATGCAGATCTCAAGGGAAAATTGTTCCTTTTTCCAGACCTAGGCCTATTAAATGTTCTTCAGGCCAAACAGACAGTTTGGAACACTAGGCATGACTGCATTTATACGCCTAATTAGATGCGGTGAACCTTACTGTCATATATGAGCAAATCTTGGCTTCTCAGCATAAAATGATTCTCCGATTTGGAGTGAAAATGAACTAGCCAGAGTCTCACTTCACAATCATGGTCATAAATATTGCCTTGATGTCTAATAACTTTCTGTTGAAGCTGTTACAACATGTAACAACATTACTTTGATTATTACCAAATAGTTTATTTATTACACGTCACAATGATTAACTGAGCCCTGGTAAATACAGACCAAATGAAAACATGAATAACTCTAGACAATTCATGAACATGAAATTTGTTTACTTTCCTTTTTTAAAGACAATAATAACTTAATGAAAGTTGTTACTTTAAAATAGGCTACACCAGCTCAATCAACCTATTAGAATAAAACATCATGAAGCAGATACACCCTGCGTAGAAAATCAATTAAAGTCATTTAGGCTGTTGAAAGTCATCTAAAAAAAACTTACTGCACTCAGGTCAGGCAAAGTAGCCTATTAGCCAGCTCAATAGTGACTCTTAAAGAATATTTGAATATTTTATCTTGTTTATATGTGGTTTAGGGAGTCTGGACGCTCTCTTTATGCAGATAGTATTAAGGAAAAGATTATTCTTACCTTCATAGTAGTTTGTCGGGCACTTGTATTCCTCGCGTCCTGCTCTAGAGGAGAGCACAATAACACTGCTCTTACTCCACACTTGTTTCTTGAATGAGATGAGAGGCTTGAATGGAGGCGGGGCGTAAGTTGCGTCAGGTTGTGGTTGTCGTGGAGACGGTAAAGAATCTGCACAAAGCCGCGAGTCCAGTAGCATCTCACGGATCTCACAGAGAGAGGCCAACTTACACTCCTCTAAAACTCTTATAGCCTACTCTTACATCATATTAAAATATTATATAAGAAATATTAATTATCCCTTCAAACATTTTAAAAGCCCCATTTTACATCTAATTCTGCATACATTTAATCCTAAATATTTATTTGTAGGACTTCACAGAGACTTTCAGAGAATGCGTGTTATAGTGTGTATTTCAGTTCTTTAAAAAGCAGAAGCACCAGAAAAGTAAAAGAACACATTTCGTCGTGATATAAGCTATCTATTTCCAAACACTTAGCCTATTATTTAAGACTGAAAGGCATAAATGGTTCATATTTAAACTGCCTATTGATTACCGTGTAGCCTATTAGGTTATGTTTGTGTGACCTCTGGTGGAGAATGTTGATAATAAAACTTAGTCATATTCTTTTTATATAAGTAGGCAGTTATTAAAAGGCTTGTATGTTTCAGTAACGGTCAAAAAATAGATTAGCCTAGACAGAATTTCTGTTTTCACATGACGGTAAATAGACGCTCGCGGACAGAAATCAGAAACCGTTCATGTGATGAGGCAAAGGCTGCTCGTGCGTTTTTGATCACATTGAAGGACGGACCATTGAAGTACAGAACATAAATACTTAATCATATAAATATAAATCACAAACACAGCATATTTTAAGCGGCGACCGTAAGGGACGCCAAAGAAAATTCGCCTGAAAATCTGAATCAAAACTTGATCCTTCTGAAAACCATTCTACATCCACTGGTTAAAATATTATACACAACAAAAAGTCATTATGTAGAATAACAGTAGATGGATATATTGACATTTACAACTATCATTTAGACTTCAGTAGCCCTAACAAATATTATTACACACTAACAAATTATTCCATAAAAATAAAATTGATAGTGTTGTTAGCGTTTAGCGCTATTGATTCCCCCCCCCCCCCCCAAAAAAACTTTT